>NW_024426663.1:82662499-82751778 GCF_017311325.1 Ursus maritimus
TTTCCCTAGAATTTCATTTGTTGGGAGATTTTCTTCTGTTGTTGTTGCTGCTGCTGTTGTTGTGGAGAGATTTTTGATTACTGATTCAGTTTCTCTCCTAGTTATCAGTCTGTTCAAGTTTTCTATTTCTTCTGTTTCAATGTTGGTAATTTGTGTCTGTCCAAGCATTTATCTGTTTCTTCCAGATTGCCCAGTTTGTTGGCATATAATTTTTCATAATATTTCATAATACTGTCTTATGATTATTTGTATTTCTTTGGTGTTGGTTGTGATCGCTCCTCTTTTGTTCATGATTTTATTTCTTTGGGTCTTTTCTTGTTTCTTTTTGATGAACCTGGGTAGGTGTTTATCAATATGAATTCTTTCAAAGAAAAATTTCTTAGTTTCATTGATCTGTTGTACTGTTTATTTTTGTTTCTATTTCATTTATTTCTGCTCAGTTTTTTAATAATAATTTTTATTGTTTTGTCCGTCACCATACACTATATTCTTAGTTTTTGATGTAATGTTCCATGATTCATTATTTGCATATAACACCCAGTGCACCGTGCAATACATGCCCTCCTTAATACCCATCACCAGCCTATCCCAATATCCCACCCCTCTCCCCTCTGAAGCCCTCAATTTGTTTCTCAGAGTCCACAATCTCTCATGGTTCATTCCCCCTTGTGCTCAGGTTTTTTTTTTTTTTAATTATTTCCCACTTCTGGCTTGTGGCCTTATTTTGTATTTCTTTTCTTACTCCTCTATGTGTAAGGTTAGGTTGTGTGTTTGAGACTTTTCTTGCTTCTTGAAGTAGGCCTGTATTGAAATATGCTTCCCTCTTGGGACTGCCTTTACTCCATCACAAAGGTTTTTGACAGTCGTATTTTCATTTTCATTTCCTTCCATGCATTTTTAAATATTTCTTCTTTAATTTCCTGGTTAACACATTTGTTTGGTACAGGATCTTCTTTAACTACTATGAATTTGTGGTCTTTCCAATTTCTTTTTTCTTGCAGTTGACTTCAAGGTTCATAGCATTGTGGTCTGAAAATACACATGATATGATCTCTATCTCTTTGTACTTGTTGAGGTCTGGTTTGTGACCCAGTATCTGATCTATTCTGGAGAATGTTCCATGTCAAAAAGAATGAGTATTCTCCTGCTTTAGGATGAAATGTTCTGAATATATCTGTGAAGTCCATCTGGGTGAGTGTGTCATTCAACACCATTGTTTCCTTGTTGATTTTCTGTTTGATGAGCTGTCCATTATTGTAAGTGGGTTGTTAAGTTCCCTTACTATTGTTTTATTATTATCAGTGAATTTCATCCTATCCATTATTAATTGATTTAAATCTTTGTGTGATCCTACATTAGGGGCAAAATTGTCTGTAATTGTCAAGTGTTTTTGATGGATAGATCCTTAATTATGATGTAGTACCCATCTTCCTCTCTTGTTACAGTCTTTCATTTAAAATCTTGTTTGTTTGATATAAGGATGACTTCTCAGGCTTTATTGATGTCTATTTGCATGATAGTTGGCAACCCAGCTTCTAGCTTTCAATTTGCAGGTTTCTTCAAGCCTAAAAACAGTGTTTTATAGACAGCATATATATATGGGTATTTTGTTTAAATAATCCATTCTCATACCCTATGTCTCTTGATCATTTAGTCCATTTACTGTCAGAGTGATCATTGATAGATATGACTTTAGTGTCATTGTATTATCTGTAGAGTTGGTGTTTCTGATAATGTGGTTGTTCTTTTATAGGCTTTGATACTTTTGTTCCTTCCTTCCCACTCAGAGTCCCCTTTTGTATTTCTTACAGGGCTGGCTTGATGGTCAGAAACTTCTATTTAGCTATTATATGTGTGGGAAACTCTTTATCTCTCCTTTTATTGTGAATGGCAGCCTTGATGGATAAAATATTCTTGGCCGCATATTTTTCCCATTCAGCCGCTTGAATATATCATGCCATTCTCTTCTGGCCTGATAAATTTCTGTGGCGAGATTTGCTGAGGACCTAATTGTCTTCCCTAGTAGGATCAGGACCCTATTCCCTTGTCCATTCAGGATTCCTTCCTGGTCTGTGTATTTTGTGAGTTTGATTACCATATGTCTTGGTGTGGGGCTGGTTTTTGTTGAATTTGATGGGAATTCACTGTAGCTCTAGGATTTTAACATCTGTTTCCTTCCCCAGATTAGGGAGGTTTTCAGTTATAATTTGTTCAAATAAACTTTTTAACCCCCTTTCCCTCTCTTATTCCTGAGACTCCTATGATATTAGTGACATTATGCTCTAAGGAGAAATTCAGTTCCCTAAGTCTACATTTGTGATCTAATTATTTTCATTCCCTCTTCTTTTCGGCTTCATTATTTTCCATAATTTTCTCTTCTATATCACTGATTTGTTACTCTGCTTTATACATGTCCATTGTCAATGAATCTTTCAGTTTTGCATGTCGGTTATATTCTTTTTTGTTTTGTTTTGTTTTTATCATGGCCTGACTAGTTTTTAGTTCTTTTGTCTCTGTAGTATGGGGTTTTCTAGTGTCTACTGTGCCTTTCATAAGCCCAACTAGAATCCCTATGATTTTTGTTTTAAATTCTGGTTCAGGCATCTTACTTATATCTGTTTGGATTAAATCTTTGGCCATGATTTCTTCCTGTTCTTTCTTTTGAGACAAATTCCTGATTACGTCATTTTGTCAAGGTCACTGTTTTTTGTTTGCATGAGTTTTATGAAAGTGTGTTGTATTCCTGCTCCTGAGAATAATGGCTATATTAAGAAAGTGTCCTATGGTGTTTTAGGCCTGGTGTCTCAGGAAGTGTTTCTTTTTCTTTTTTTTAAGATTTTATTCATTTATTTGACAGAGAGAGAGAGAGGGAACACAAGCAGGGGGAGTGGGAGAGAAAGAAGCAGGTTCTCAGGGGAGGGGCCTGATGCAGGGCTCGATCCCATAACACTGGGATCATGCCCTGAGCTGAAGGCAGACGCTTAATGACTGAGCCATCCAGGCAACCCAACAGTGATTATTATCTAAGTGGATAGGTTATGCAATCACAGAGTGAAAGAACTCAGATATCAGGAAGTTTCCAGGAAGTTGAAATATGATTACTGTCTAGGATGGAGCTAGTAAATGGACAATTAGTAAAATGTTAATAAAATGTAATGAATTACATTACAATGCATATATTTGCACTTAAAATTATTTTTAAATAATATTTTCTTAAAATATTTTATAATATTTCCTAAAAAGACCTTTCTTTTTTATTTAATATTTTTTATTATATTATGTCAGTCACCATACAGTACATCCCTAGTTTTTTATGTAAAGTTCCATGATTCATTACTTGCATATAACACCTACTGCACCATGCAATATGTGCCCTCCTTAATACCCATCACCAGCCTATCCCATTCCCCCAATCGCCTCCCCTCTGACAGCCTCAGTTTGTTTCCCAGAGTCCATAGTCTCTCATGGTTCATTTCCCCTTCTGTTTACCCCCCCTTTCTTCTTCCCTTTCTTCTCCTACCAATCTTCCTACTTCTTATGTTCCCATAAATGAGTGAAGCCATATGATAATTGTCTTTCTCTGCTTGACTTAATTCACTTAGCATTATCTCCTCCAGTGCCATCCATGTTGATGCAAATGTTGGGTAATCGTTCTTTCTGATGGCTGGGTAATATTCCATTGCATATATGGACCACATCTTCTTAATCCAGTCATCTGTTGAAGGGCATCTCGGCTCCTTCCATGATTAAGCTATTGTGGATAATGCTGCTCTGAACATTGGGGTACATATGGCCCTTCTCTTCACTACGTCTGTATCTTTGGGGTAAATACCCAGTAGTCCAATGGCTGGATCATAGGGTAGCTCAATTTTTAACTTTTTAGGGGACTTCCACACTGTTTTCCAGAGTGGTTGTACCAATTTGCATTCCCACCAACAATGTAGGAGGGATCCCCTTTTTCCACATCCTCTCCAACATTTGTTGTTTCCTGCCTTGTCAATTTTGCCATTCTAACTGGTGTAAGGTGGTATCTTAGTGTGGTTTTGACTTGAATTTCCCTGATGGCTAATGATGTTGAACATTTTTTCATGTGTCTGTTAGCCATTTGTATGTCTTCATTGGAAAAATGTCTGCTCATATCTTCTGCCCATTTTTTGATTTGTTTATTTGTTTCTTGTGTATTGAGTTTGAGAAGTTCTTTGTAGATCTTGGATATCAGTCTTTTATATGTCTTTGCTCTTGATCTATGCATTTTTTTTTTTTTTTGGCTAGTATCATGCTGTCTTGGTGATCACAGCTTTGCAATATATCTTGAAATCAGGTAACATGATGCCCCCAGGTTTGTTTTTCTTTTTCAACATTTCCTTGGTGATTTTCTGATTCCATATAAATTTTAGGATTATTTGTTCCAGTTCTTTGAAAAATGTCATTGGTATAAAAATTTTTTTAAAAATGAAATTCACCTGGTTTTCTCAACTTTTTAACTCATTAGGCAAAGATAATTTCAGATATTGTGTAGGAAAAGAAAAACTGCATGATTTCTAGAATAAAAAAATAGTAGAAAGATCTCTAAAATGATCCCTTTATATCTAACAGGACATAAAATTTATGTATATCTCACTTTGCACAGTGACCTAACAAATATTTTATTGGATTCACTGGCATATTTGACTTATTTATTTAAATAAATTTTACAAGGTATGCAATATGTTATCCACAGATTACCCCCTAGATATTTTCTTAGTTTTTTCGTAAACATTTAAAGCTAATTAAATGACCTTAGTTCCAAAATGTTCCAATGTAGCTTTGATAAAACTTGATCTTGATATTTTCATATGTAAATAAATAATTCATAATTGTTATAAATAGTCTGGAGAATATAAAATTACACACACATATATGTGTGTATATATGTGTGTGTGTGTGTGTGTGTGTGTGTGTGTGTGCATGAATCAATATATTAACAACAAAGAAGAAAACATTAACTTGGGGGCCATGATTCTCAATTACCACTTAAAAATCTACCCATTTTACAGAAAGGAGATGAAAACGAATAACATAAAACAACACAAATTGTTTCATATATGCCTGAGGAAAAAAAGATTCAAATAATTACAGTTAAGAGATTTTTCATGGGGCGCCTGGGTGGCACAGCGGTTAAGCGTCTGCCTTCGGCTCAGGCCGTGATCCCGGCGTTATGGGATCAAGCCCCACATCAGGCTCCTCCACTATGAGCCTGCTTCTTCCTCTCCCACTCCCCCTGCTTGTGTTCCCTCTCTCACTGGCTGTCTCTATCTCTGTTGAATAAACAAATAAAATCTTTAAAAAAAAAGAGAGATTTTTCATGTATCATTAAAATAATAGTTTATGGATACTTCCTGAACTTTACTGCTTTCATCTTTAAAATTCTTTTCAGAAAAGACTTTCACCACTGTAGATAGATTCCTGGAAAATTTTAATATTTAACATATCATTCCTACACAATAATGATTGCTGTGTTCCATCTTGGATTTGTGGCATTGTAACTCTTTGAATAAAATAAAAATAGATTTTCAATCCAGGCATGAAAATCTCCTTTATTATATAAAATAGTTTAATAAGTGCCAGCTACCATCCAACTACACTGTTTTTCTAACTCAATAAAATATGCTAATAGTATTTTATAAATGTTTAAATTATATTATATAGATGTGCGTTTGAGTTTTCTTCTAGATAAAAATTTAGATCATCATATATTTTGTTTTAAACAGCATGAAATCATAACTGATTCATTCAAACTGATTTGTGAGAAAATACTCCTACTTACTCACATGATCAAAATTACCACTGCTTATAAAATTTTGTCAATACATTTCTTCTTTCTTCCAATATCAGAAACTCAAAGCCCTCCTAAGCAAACAAAGTGAAATACCTTTAAATCATTACTTCAATACTTTAAAGGTAATTTACTGTTCTACATGCAGTCCTCAGAGAGGATGACCCCTGTCTGCTTCTCTGATTCCTTAGGATAAAATCTGCAAAAATTATCCTGCTGTTCATGATTCGAAAGAAATGTTTACAGATATGTCACATATATAAGGGGAATCTATCCTGGATAATATCAACCATCAAGTAATCTGTGATAAAAAATTTAAGTGAATTATAATTTTAACATTTATATCATTAGCAGATAATTGAAAAAATAAGTTATTTGCAAAAAATTAAAATTAGTAAGAATTTAATGATTAATAATTAATAAGGTGTGTTTTCATTTTCCACATGAAAAGAGTTTAAAGTGATCACTCTAGTGCTTAGTAGAAGGAAAATCCTGACTACAGTAAATATTACTGACTTTGCCTTAAAGCATCAAAAAATTCAGGTCTTAGTACAAACACTACCCTATATCTTGAAAGACGGACAATATAACACATCACAATTGTGATTTTCTTACCTGAGAAGAAGCTAGTAGAGCCATAAATGGGAGGGGTATTTAAAAAAAATTGTAAAATTGGTGGAGGCTGATGTTAGATCACCTTGGAAATAGAAAACTCCTGAGGACTTCAATCATAGAATAGAAGGTGCTTGTTTGGTGGAGGTAAACATATTTCATATTGACTCCACATCAGGTTTGCATAATGAAGGCAAAGAAAGATACCCACCTGATTTTGTCAGGGAAAGGATAACCATTATGAAACAAACTTTGAGCATTCTCCACCATGAAGCCCAACTCTTTGAATAAAAAATGTTTTACAGAGCTGAAATTCAGCTGAGAGAAAGATTTTCCCCCAACTCCAGCCCCTCCTAGTATTTCTCCCTCATCTAACAAGAGTACAAAGGCTACAAAAACACCTGTGAAGATCATGACTAATGAACGCAGACCCCATGAATAGCTGTAATTGAATCATAAAATTATAGGATGCAATTCTACATATGTGCTATTCCACCACATCAACAGGGATATAGTATAACACTAATTTATAACTGAACATTGTGCCACACAGATATTATTTTAAGTAGGAGTTCTTAAAGAATGCCAATGAAAAAATGGAAGACCAATACATGGTCACTGGAGTAATGTGAAATTTCTGGAATACAAAGCTATCCCAAACTTTAAACATCAACTCCTAGCTGTATTACCATAAAACTTCACGCAAAAGTATATTAAACTCAGCTTCCCTTATGCAATACGACATGTCTGGCATTCAATTCTTTTAAAAGATGTTATTTAGTTTTTGAGAGAGAAAGAGAAAATGAGCAAATGGGGAGATGCAGAGGGGGAGAGAGAGAGAGAGAGAGAGAGAGAGAGAGAGAGAGAGAGAGAAGCAGACTCCCTACTGATCAGGAAGCCCAATGTGAGGCTTGATCCCAGGACCTAGAAATCACAACCCAAGCTGAAGGCAGACACTTAACCAGCTGAGCCACCCAGGCACCCCAGCATGTCTGGCTTTCAAGATAAAATTACAAGCCATCGTAAGAGAAAAGAAACTATATGTTCTGAAGAGATTTGTTTAATATCTTCTTTAGCTGTAGAACCAGACTCAGATGCAATATAGGTTTTAGAATGATCACTCAAGGAAGTTTAAACAGCTACAACCAGTATGCTAAGGCACTGATAGGTAAATTATACAAGCTCCAAGATCATTTGAGCAATGTAAGCAAAGAGATGGAAACTGTGAGAATCAAAATAATATATAAAATTTGAAAAAAAATGCTTCAAATTTAAAAAATTGCCATACAATGAAGATAGCTTCTCATGGTTATATCCTTAGATTTAACGTGGCTGAGGGACGAATCAGTAAGCTTAAGGTGATGGCAATAGAAAATTTCCAAAATTAAAGCTAGAGAAAAACAAACTAAACCCCTACTAAAAATCAACAAAAAGAAAGAAATGTTTCAGAAAGAGAATAAGAGAAATATCTAGGACAATATCAAAAGATATGACATTATCATAATGGCAATACTAAAAGAAAAAAAGAGAGAGAATGGAGAAAAAGAAATCCTTGAAGCACTTGGCCAGACATCCATTGAAATTATGATAGTCACTAAATCAGACATCTAGGAAGCTTAGAGAACAAAATGGAAGATAAATGCTATAAGGTAGCATCTAGGCATATTATATAAAATGATATAAATACAAAACAAGGAAATAATACTTAAAGGAGTCACACACACACAAAAAATCTTAGCAGTAAAGAACAAGGGTAAAATTTGTAGCAGACATGTTGTCAGAAACCATACAAGTAAGTAACGAATGTAGAGATAATTTTAAATTGACTAAAATATAAGCTAGACTTGTATATCTGGTGAGTTACACAACAAAATTAGAAAAAAATAAAAACTTTATCAGGTAAAACACACGCAAAATAAAAAAAAAGTGTGGAAAAGGAAAATAGTAATGTGTGGCAACTAATCTCTACAGCTGATATGATGAAGTATTATTTGATGATGGAATATATAGTTCAGAAATATTTAGAATGTCATTAAGTAGTTTAAATTAATTACAAATTTTAAGGAACCACTAGTATTTTTAAATATGATTCATATGTTAAGATATGAAATGCAAAGTGAAATCATACACCCATTTCAAAGCACATAAATGCACTATAGTACAATAGTACTAACAGAAATAAAGGGAGAAATAGATAAGGACCTAAGAATAGTAGGGAAATTCACTACCCTACTTTCAACAACAAACGCATCATCCAGAAAGAAAGCCAATAAGTAAACATTAAACATACAGTATATATTTGGTCAGGGGAAAGAAATAGACATAGCACATGTTATCCAACATCAGTAGAATTTATAATCTTCTCAAGCACACATGCTACATTCTCCAGGATATTTTACGTATTAAGCCACAAAAAAATTCTCAACAATTTTAAGTGGATTGAAACCATACCAAGCAGTTGTTTCAACCAAAAGTCAGAATGAAATTAGTTATCAATTACAAGAGGTAAGCCCCCAAATTCACAAATGTGTAGAGATTAAAAACCATGTTCCCCACAACAATAGGTCATAAAGAAAATGAAAGAGAAACAACCACAATAAAAATCTCTATAAAAATGGAAATGAAAACAAAATGTATCACAACTTATGAGATTCAGTTTGAGAGGTACCAAGAGCAAAGATTATACAGATAAAGGCCTAAATTAAGGAAAAAAACTCACATAACAAATTTAGCTTTTGACTCACTGAATCTGAAGAAAAAAGAAGAAACTAAGCCTAAGTTAGTACAATAGAGGAAATTACAAAGAACTGAGAAGAAATAAACTAAAGAGAGATTAGAATGACAATAGAAAAGATCAATGAATCTGTGAGTGGTTTTGCTTATTTGAAGAGATAAACAACATTCACTGACCCTTTGCTAGACCAAAATGCAGAGAAAGTGAGAAAACTCAAATAAGTTATATCAGAAATAAGAGATATTAAAATGGATATCACTTAAATATAAATGACCATTAAATACTAGAAATAATGGTCAGGAAAAAAAATGCCAGAAAATTGGATAGATAGCCTAGAAGAAATACACATTCCTAGAAACAAACAGTCAATAAAAAACGAATTGTGAAGAAAAAAAAATATGAGCAGTCTTAAAAAAATGATGCAAGGAAATTAAATCTGTAATTAAAAACAAAACAGGGGGTGCCTGGGTGGCGCAGTCGCTAAGCGTCTGCCTTCGGCTCAGGGCGTGATCCCGGCGTTCTGGGATCGAGCCCCACATCAGGCTCCTCCGCTAGGAGCCTGCTTCTTCCTCTCCCACTCCCCCTGCTTGTGTTCCCTTTCTCGCTGGCTGTCTCTGTCAAATAAATAAAATAAAATCTTAAAAACAAAACAAAATAACAACAAAAACAAACTCCAAAAACAGAAAAGAAAAGCCAGGAACAACTGGTTTCACTGGTGAATTCTCCCAAATGCTTAAAAAATTACCACCAATTGTAAGTCCGCAGAAACTCTCAAAATCATTAGTGGGCCAGCACTGCACTGATACCAAATTTACATAGAAACAAGCAAAAAAGAAAACTACAGCCTAATATACCTGATGGATAGAGATAAAAAAATTCTCAATGAAACACTAGCAAACCAAATTGAATAGCACATTAAAACTACCATAAAAATGATCAAGGACGATTTATCCATGCGAACTGAAATGGTTTGACATAGGCAAATTAATATATGTAATAATATGTATGAATTAATAGAGAAAAATAAAATTATGTAACATCAATAGAAGATAAGAATTTTCAAATTGCAAAATCCTTTCTAGAAAAAAACTTCAATTTGGTATAGAAGGAAATAAATCGGGCTTCAGAGGGGAAGGGGGTGGGGGAATGGGATAGGCTGGTGATGGGTGGTGGGGAGGGCATGTATTGCATGGTGCACTGGGCGTTATATGCAACGAATGAATCATCAAATTTTACATCAAAAACCAGGGATGTACTGTATGGTGACTAACATAATATAATTAAAAAAAACATTAAAAAATAAATTCTTGTCTGAACCTAAGAAAAATAAAAAAATAAAAAAAGAAGGAAATAAATCAACATAATAAAGTAATATACAACAAAACCATTTCTAACATCATATAGCATGGTTACAAAAAATCCCTTCTAAGATCAAGAACAAATCAAGTTTGTCAATACTCACCACTCACATTCAAAAATATACAAGATTGTTCAACATAGTACTAGAAGTCCTGGCAACAGCAATCAGAAAACAAAAAAGAATAAAAGGTATTCAAATTGGCAAAGAAGAAGTCAAACTCTCTCTCTTCTCAGATGACATGATACTCTATATGGAAAACCCAAAAGACTCCACCCCCAAATTACTAGAACTCATAAAACAATTCAGTAATGTGTCAGGATACCAAATCAATGTTCAGGAATAAATTGCATTTCTACACATGAGCAATGAGACTGAAGAAACAGAAATTAGGGAATCAATTCCATTTACAATAGCAACAAAAAGCATAAGCTATCTAGGAATAAACTTAACCAGAGAGGTAAAGCATCTATACTCTAGAAACTACAGAACACTGAAGAAAGATATTGAAGAAGACACAAAAAGATGGAAAAACATTCCATGCTCATGTATTGGAAGAATTAACATAGTTAACATGTCTATGCTACTAAGATCAATCTACACTTTCAATAACATCCCGATCAAAATTCCAATGACATTTTTCAAAGGGCTGGAACAAACAATCCTACAATTTGTGTGGAAACAGAAAAGACCCTGAATTGCCAACGAAATTTTGAAAAAGAAGAACAAAGCTGGAGGCATAACATTGCCTGATTTCAAGCTGTATTATGAAGTTGTGATCACCAAGACAGCATGATACTGGCACAAAAAGAGACACATAGACCAATGGAACAGAATAGAGACTCCAGAAATGGGCCCTCGGGTCTCTGGGCAACTAATCTTTGACAAAGCAGGAAAAAACATCCAGTGGAAAACAGACAGTCTCTTCAATAAATGACGCTGGGAAAATTGGACAGCTACATACAGAAGAATAAAACTGGACCATTCCCTTACACCATACAAAAAGATAAACTCCAAATGGATGAAATACCTCGATGTGAGACAGGAACCATCAAAATCATAGAGGAGAACATAGGCTGTAACCCCTTCGAAATCAGCCACAGCAACTTCTTTCATGACACATCTCCAAAGGCAAGGGAAACAAAAGAAAAAAAAATGTACCTTTGGAACTTCATCAAGATAAAATGTTTCTGCACAGCAAAGGAAACAGTCATTAAAACAAAGAGGCAACCCACAGAATGGGAGAAGATATTTGCAAATGAAACTACTGATAAAAGGCTGGTATCCAAGATCTACAAAGAACTTCTCAAGCTCAATACCCAAGAAACAAATAATCAAATCAAAAAGTGGGCAAAAGATATGAACAGACACTTTTCCAATGAACATAAACATATGGCTAACAGACACATGAAAAAATGTTCAACATCATTAGCCATCAAGGAAATTCAAATCAAAACCACATTGACATACCACCTTACACCAGTTGGAATGGAAAAGTTGACAAAACAGGAAACAACAAATGTTGGAGAGGATGTGGAGAAAGGGGATCCCTCTTACACCACTGGTGGAAATGCAAGTTGGTACAGCCACTTTGGAAAATGGTGTGGATTTCCCTCAAAAAGTTAAAAATAGAGCTACCTTATAACCCACCAATTGCACTACTGGGTATTTACCCCAAAGATACACATATAGTGAAGAGAAGGGCCATATGCACCCATTGTCCACAATAGCTAAACTATGGAAGGAGCTGAGATTCTCTTCAATAGATGAATGGATAAAGAAGATGTGGCCCATATATACAATGGAATATTACTCAGCCATCAGAAAGAATGATTACCCAACATTTGTAGCTACATGGATGGGACTGGAGGAGATAATGCTAAGTGAAGTAAGTCAAGCAGAGAAAGACAATTATCATATGGTGTCACTCATTTGTGGAGCATAAGAAATAGCAGGGAGATCGGTAGACGAAGGAAGGGAAGAAGGAAGGGGGGGTAAACAGAAGGGAGAATGAACCACGAAAGATTATGGACCCTGGCAAACAAACTGAGGGTATCAGAGGGGAGAGGGTGGGGGACTGGGATAGGCAGGTGATGGGTATTAAGGAGAGCACGTACTGCATGGAGCACTGGGTGTTATATGCTAGCAGTGAATCATGGAACACTACATCGAAAACTAATGATATATGGTATGGTGATTAACATAACAATAAAATTTTTTTAAAAGTAAAGAATATAACATTACACCTTAAAGAACTAGGAAAAGAAAAATGAAAAACAAAACAAAACATAAAACCAAAGGTGAAAACAGGGAGGAAGAAAAATATCATAGCAGAAATGAAGTATGTATAATAAAAGATTAATAAATTCAAAAGCTTGTTCTTTGGAAAGATAAATAAAACTGTATACTTTACTCAGACTCATCAAAAAAATGCAGAAAACACAAAAGCATAGAATCAGAAACTAAAGAGAGGAAATAACAATCAGCATCACAGAGATAAAAAGAACTATCAGAGACTACTAGGCAATAACATACGGAATCAACTTGGACAACCTAAAAGAAATGAATAGATTCCTAATAACATTCTTCCAAAAGTGAATCAGGAAGAAATAGAAAATTTGAATTGATTAATTATTAGTAACAGAATTGAAACAGTAACCAAAAACATACAGACAAATAAACAAACCAACAAAAAACCTGGAAATGATCTATATTTATATCTATATCTATACCTATCCATATTGATCTATATATATCCCACATTTCCCTTATCTGTTAGTATATTGATGGACACTTAGATTTCTTCCAAGTATTGGTTATAGTAAATGATGCTGCAATAAATAGAAGAGTCCATATATCTTCTGAAATTGGAATTTCTTTCATTCTGTATATAGTCAATACTGGAATTATTGATTCACATAGTATTTCTATTTGTAAGATGGGTGGGGGAAGGAGATTGGGCTTAATGGATTAAGGGGAATGGGAGATATGGGCTTCCAGTTACGGTTGAATTAAGTATGGGAATAAAAGACACAGCACAAGGAGTATAGTTAATTATATTATAATAGGAATGTATGGGGACAGATAGGTAACTGCACTCATGGTGAACATAACATGGAGTATAATCTTGTCAAATTACTATGGTGTACACCTGAAACTAAGGTTACAATGGTGTGTCAACTATGCTCAAAATAAAAACAAAAAATTAACACGAAAAAGTAAAAAAAAAAAATTGTCTCCCAACAAATGAACATCCACGAATCATTGACTTCATAGGTGAATTCCAAGAAACATTCTAACAAGCAGTTAATACATATTTTATTTCAAAAATTAGAAAAGGAAGTGTAAAAATTACAAATTCATTCTATCAGGCCAGCATTACCCTGATACCAAGATGAGATAAAGATATTGTTAAACAAAAAAAGACAATAGACTAATATTACTGACAAACACAGATACAAATGTCCCCAAGAAAACATTAACAATTCACATCTAATAATGTGTAAAAATGATCACTCACCATGATCAATTAGAATTTAAACCAGGGATAGTATTTTCCAATATTTGCAGATCAACCAACATGAGATACCAAGTCAACAAAACAAAGGGTAAAAATCATATGATCTCCTCAGTAGGTGCAGAAAAAAAGCATATAACAAAATTCATTCATAATAAAAGCATCCATTCATAGAAAAACTAAACAGACTTAGTTTAGAGGGAACATACCACAACATAACAAGAACCATATATAAAATTGAACAAGGAAACAATGACAACAATGACAAAACAGCTAATATCACACTCAATTGTGAAAACCCAAGCTCTTTTTCAAAGATCTGGAGCAAGACAAGCATATCCACTATGGTACTTCCTTGCCAACATAGTACTAGATGTCTTAGCTACAGCAATCACACAAGATTAAGAAACAAGGGGCGCCTGGGTGGCACAGCAGTTAAGCGTCTGCCTTCGGCTCAGGGCGTGATCCCGGCGTTGTGGGATCAAGCCCCACATCGGGCTCCTCCGCTATGAACCTGCTTCTTCCTCTCCCACTCCCCCTGCTTGTGTTCCCTCTCTCACTGGCTGTCTCTATCTCTGTCAAATAAATAAATAAAATCTTAAAAAAAAAAGATTAAGAAACAAAAGTTATCCAGATTGGTACGGAAAGAGTTAAACTGCTATCAGTTACAGACAACAATACTATTTATAGAAAACAATAGAAACTTGAACAAAACATTATTAGAAGTAGAAATGAATTCATTCAATTTGCTGGATACAAAATTAATATGCAGTAATTGTTCTTCTGTACTCTAATTATGAAATAACAGAAAAAGACATTAAAAAATGCATTCACATTTGCCCAAAAAGAATGAAATACCCAGGGATAAGTTTAACAAGGTGGTGAAAAACCTATATTCTTCAAACTCTAAAATATTGGTGAAAGAAACTGAAGAAGACACAAACAAATGAAAAGATAATACCTCCTTAGGCATTAAAATATGTATACTGCCCAATGCAACCTACAGACTTAACGTAATCCCAATAAAAACACCAATAGAATTTTCAACAGAATGATAACAAATAATTAGAAAAAATGTATTTGAGTCACAAAAAGCAATCATGAGAAAGAACAAATCTGGATATATCACAATTCCAGGTTTCAAGATATACTCCAAACTGCAATAAAGAAGAGTATTCTTCTAGTATACAAATAGAAATATAAATCAGTGGACCAGAATAGAGAGCCCAAAAATAAACCTGTGCTTATGCGGTCAGTTAATCCATGACATAGGAGGGAAGAATATACACTGGGAAAAAGACAGTCTCTTCAATAAATGGTGCTTCCAGTTACCCTGGAAAGAATGAAACTGTACAAAATTTCTAACACAATACACAAAAAGCAAATCAAAATGGATTAAGGGCTTAAATGGGAGATATGCAACAATAAAACTCCTAGAAGATAACATCAGTAGTAATTTCTTTGAAATCCGTTAGGAAAATGATCATTTTGGGACAGTGAAGAAAAACAGCAATGAAACAATAAATAAATAAATAAATAAATAAATAAATAAATAAATAAATAAATAAAAAACAACCTATGAATGGGAGAACCCTTATCCAAATGATACATACATTAAGGGGTTAATATTCAAAAATTGTAAAAAATTCATATTTATACAACTCAACATGAAAACAACAAATCATCTGATTATAAATGGGCAGAGGACCTGAATAGGCATTTTTTTTTCTAGGACGACATACAGATGATACACATGGCCAACATAGAAGAAAACATGCTCAACATTATTAAATTCGGGGATGTGGAAATCAAAACCCAAATGGGTGTGACACTTCTCAGGATGGCTGGAATCAAAAAGACAAGAAACAGATAGTGTTGGCAAGGCAATGGAGAAAAAGGAAGTCTTACGCTCTGTTGGTGCAAACTGGGACAGGCACTGAGGAGCCCAATGGAGGTTCCTCAAAAAACTAATAATAGAAATAACATACAATCCAATAATTGCACTATTGGGCTTTGCCCAAAGAAAATGAAAATATTCATTTGAAAAGACATACAAAACATGATGCTTGTTGCACCATTATTAACAATAGCCAAGATGTGGATGCAGCCTAAGGGTTCATCAATAGACAAAATACTAAAAAGGATGTGGAACATACAACATGCATGCACACACACACACACACACACACACACACACACTGAAATATTATTCAGACATAATAAAAGAGATCATGCCACTTGAGACAACGGATGGATGTAGAGGGTGTTGTGCTAAGTGAAACCAATCAGACTGAGAAAGACAAACACCCTATCATTTCACTCATAAGTGGAACCTAGAAAAAACGAATAAAAATAAATAAATAAAAATAAACCCAGAATAAGACCTATAAATGCAGAGAGGACACTGATGGTTGTCAGAGGGAAGTGGGTGGGGGTTGGGGAAAATGACTGAATAAGAGTGTGAGATACAGGCTTTAAACTGTGGAATGAAGACATCACAGAATAAAAAGTACAACATAAGGAATGCAGTCAATGATTTTTTAATAGGTTTGTAACGGGAACGATTGTAGTTACACTTATGAACACAGCTTAATGTAAAAACTAGTCAAATCACTAAGTTGTACACCTGAAACTGGTGTAACATTTTGTCAATTATACTCAACTTAAAAAAAAAAACAGTAATTCATAAAGGAAGTGATTAACATAAAAAGATAAATAAGAAAGTAAATAAAAAAATAACATAATGACCTCTCTAAAGACCCAATTCCTAAGTGCCATCACCTTTTTTTTTAAGATTTTATTTATTTATTTGACAAAGAGAGACAGCCAGCTAGAGAGGGAACACAAGCAGAGGGAGGGGGAGAGGAAGAAGCAGGCTCCCAGCAGAGCAGGGAGCCCCATATGGGGCTTGATAACAGGACTCTGGGATCATGCCTTGAGCTAAAGGCAGACACTTAAGGACTGGGCCACCCAGGCACCTCCCCCCTAAGTGCCATCACATTTGGGATTAGAGTGAAGATCAGAGTAATTTGGAGGAACACAGTTGAATCCATAGCATAGAGCAGGGACACAGAAGGGAAATCAAAATCCTGAGGTCTTTTGATAGCTGTTGGATGCAGAGTCTGAGCTGAGACAATGGGACACTCTTCCATAATGGAGTACCCTTCTCTTTACACTTGAACCATATGGGAATTATGTGCTATCCATCACACTGAACTTTGCTTTTTGGATAGAGTTCCAGGTTCCCAGGTAAGGAATGATGCTTTCATCTGAGACATATTAATAGGTCCTTTAACCAAAACCCAGACCTACCAGCAGATGTTTTGGGCTTCTCATGCCAGCATGTTCCTTGTGGGCAAACGCCAAACTTCTCTGTATATATTTATACTGGAAGGAAACTATATAATTGTTGAACTGGTCATTCTTGCTAGATGTTTCCTGTGTACTCCGTCACATGATCCACATGCATGTGCTACAGGAAGCCAAGCTGTGTGATGGCATCCAAGAGTCCCCTTCCCTCTGACTTCTGATGGAGTGTAGTTCATAGAGTGTACCTTGCATGACTGTGTGCCTATACTCCCCTTATCCTCACTGGACTGAAGTATCTGTTGTTCCAGCTATCAGGAGTGCAAGCATTGATCTTGGTTGAGGAAAACTGCTTAGCCTCCGGTCATGATACCTTCCTGGCTGCAGTCACCATTCCATGAGCACTTCTGTGGGGAGCCCTATTGCAGGAGGAACACATGGAACGACCATCTCAGAATGCCACACAAGGTAGCTGAGAACTTGGTTGGGTCTGCCTCCCAGTTCAATATCTCCCTGTGTCCAATTTTGTTTCCTTTATTGCATGTGTGTTGATCCTTAGAATATTACCCCAATAAACTTCCTACATGTCAATATCATTCTTGCAAGTGTGCCTCTTGGGGTTCATTTAAAAAAAGCTATATTTCTTTATTTTGCTTCCTTCCTTCTGGTGTGTGGCTTTCTGTATCTGCTGTTTAGCTGGGTCAAGCACCTGTTGTAAAGTGTTTTCCACACAGGCTGTCTAGATGGAGTCTGGAATCTACTCCGTCCCTGCATGCTTGCGGGGGAAAATGGTGGCAAAACTTCCTCTTGCTAAAATGGAGGTCTGTTACAACCTCTTATGGTTTCCTACAATTATGCTCACACACTTATAAATAGTCCTAAATTAATCTCAATTTAGGTGCCCAGATTCATTGTAATTTCATTGTAATTTTCTTACAGAGTTCTGAGTGTTATGTGCCTTTACTCTTCTGACATGAAGCTTATCTGTTCCTCATTATTCTGTCCTCTGGGAATCTGCAGAGCATTTGATCTACATAGCACACAGTCTATTTGCCACATCAGTCAGTGGCACCCTGTTTTACTAAAGCGTTGTTTGACAGCCCTTTGTCGTGAGGCACTGCAGAGTTCAAAACAGAAAAATATGAATACTTACTGAAAATTATTTTTCCACTCTTTGCAGAAAATCTTACTTGAAACTTGATATACTACCTGTCTGTAATGTACTTCTCAGACTCAGCTTGGATCCTGTAGTTTTTCCCCCAAAATAATATAGCTTTACTTAATGTAGTTTTCACTCAGGTGGTCAATAATGTTCTAAATCAGAGTTGTGTTTGTCACTTTGATAAGATTCAACATCCAAAGGCAGAAGTGTCACTGAAATCTACAATGTGCTTCCGTCCAAAACAAATAAAGTACACTTCTTACAGCTCACATGGATTAAGCAGTTATATTATCTCACATTTGTACAGAGACAGTGTTTTCCATCAACGATCCCATGAGATTTTTTTTTAAATTTTATAATTATGGATGTGCTTCTTACATATATTATTTCTTAAAGTTGATATTTAAATTCCAGTTAGCTAACATAGAGTGGAACATTAGTTTCAGGTGTACAATATCATGATTCAACACCTCATTACAACACCTGTTGTTCATCACAAGTTTACTCCTTAATCCATCACCTATTCTTAAATATATATTCTTTGGCAAGCCAAGGCATATTGCATGGTAAAAATGTAGCCAAGTACCAAGGTTTGCTCAGAAACCTAAATATATAGTACAAACAGTAACAAATTATTTTAAAACAATCCGTATGGAATCCAACTGCAAAGTGCTTGACACAATCAGTGCATTCTTGTCTCTTGTTACTACGATCATTGTTTTATAACTTACTGGGGAACATAAGTGAAATCATAAAGATATAAGCTAACAAATGTATAATACAGCAATCAAATTATGTTTAATTAGAAAAAAAAATCTAAATCCTATCGTGGGATTCTTTATTTTAATTACAATCTTCGACAAAAGTTAATCTTCCAATATTGCACTCTGGAATCTCATCCATCAAAGTTTAACAAGTAGTGCAAGTATCTCTTTAATTCACTCCTTTGTGTATTTTTAAGTCATTCCTTTTCATGGACATTATTCACATTTTACTTTTGCTTGTAGATGATTATCTCTTACTTAATTTTTTCAAGATTTATTTATTCATTTTAGAGTGAGAGAGACAGAGCGAGCAGGGGCAGGGACAAAGAGAGAGGGAGAAAGAATTTCTAGCAGACTCCGCACTAAGTGTGGAACCTGAGGAGGGTCCTTATCATGACCCTGAAATCATAACTTGAGCCAAAACAAAAAGCCAGAAGCTTAACTGACTGCACCACCTAGGAGCCCCTCTCTTATTTTAATTTTGATGAATGATGACTTTCTGAAAGAATGTAGCAATCTGGGAATCTTTAAAATGCTTGAAAATGGAACATTTTTTGTCATCCAAAGATTCAGACTTATGCAGGTCTGCTAGGCTAATAAGATACTATTTTTAGCAAAAGATGTCAATAGGTCACACCCCTTAGTAGGGCACTGGAGACACTGATCCAAGTGAGTTTGATGTTGCCAGACTAGAAGATCCTTCCTCCTCCAAAGAGATGCATTAGGATGACCTTGCTCAGAGAGGATACATTTCCAGCTTGTGGAAGTCATCCTTTTATCTATGTGAGTAGGTCACAGTTATCTCCAATATTTAGTCATTTGTTTATCAGTCTGAACTCTACAAAATCCAAATTCACATTACATTCTCCACGTAGTTTTATAAATAAAACTCTTTTTTTCTCTATCCCACAATGTGAAAAAGTAAGATGTACACTAGCTGATGCAAACATTAGGTAATATGCTTGCAGTAAATTGTCAATTCAGTCACATAGAGGATTTAGCTGTTCTTGTATTATTTTTAACAGAACAGAGTGATCATGCTAATAATCTGAGGGAAAAATGCAGCCTTAGTTTAAGTTTGGTCAATTAGAATCAGAAAAACAGTGTGAATGTTGTCAGTGTGCTCTAAATTTTGTTTTTACACTGAGAATGGAAGAGGAATATATATACTCTGTTATTGAAAATATATTATTTTGCAACTTAAACTAACTTTCTCTCTTCCACCTAATGACATTTTAGATATTTTATTTGATGGATAAATTAACTTCGTCTCTGCATTCTCAAACACTTTGTATGCATAGTCAATTAGTTACAATGACCCTGAAGTATCCACATTGTGTAAATTTACCTACATTTTAATTTGTGAAAATTGTATCTCGTATAATATTGAAAAAATAGTTAAGAATTTTAATACAAGAAATAGTTTAACATTATTACTTCTTGGAAATATAATTTCCTACCACTGATTTTATTTAAGTGACACCTTTAGTTGATTTTACTAGTAAATACTATAAACAAATAACAAGTTGACTAGACAATTAGATCCACGATGATGACATTTTACACATACATTTCATCTTAAAATAATGAATAGATACATAACTTGTCTCCTTTCAAAAGTTAAACACAGTAATTACAAATTAAAAAGAAACCCAAATTTATAAACTTCACCAGAAAAAAGTATCCTAAGAAGAAGTATTTGCTAAAATGTTTGTAATGATTCTCTAAACAAATCTCTTTTGAAAGTATATAAGGGGGGGAAACTAGCTCAAATTGCTATATTATCAAGCTATATCTGTTCACATTAAAAAATTTTTAAAAATAAAAAATCCCATTAAAATCATCTTTAAATATGCAATAAAGTGAATGATAGCAGCCTTAATGTCCATAGATGGATTGAGTTAATAAAGAAATTGTGAAATTGTGTGTGTGTGTGTGTGTGTGTGTGTGTGTAGTATTATCATTTTAGAATGGAAAGAAATTCTGACACAAGGTACAAAATAAATATTGAGGACATGTTGTTAAGTGAAAAAAAAAACCCACAATCACCAAAAGACACATTCTGCATAATTCCACTAATATAAAGATCCTATAGTAAGTAGTCAACTCTTTACAGCCAGAATAGCAGAAGGGGGACTGCCAGTTCCCAAGGGCAGGGAGAAAAAGGAAATCATGTTTTATGGGTACAGAGTTTCCATTTTAGATTATGAAGAGTCAGGAGTTATATATTGGTGATCGTTGCAGAATAATGTGAATGTACATAATGTCACTGTAGTGACAGTTATTTAAAAATAGGTCATAAGAGAGCAAACATGATTTTAATAAACTTACCCAACACTGTGCACTTATAACGGTACAGTTTGATATTAGTAATTTTTAAGTTTTATCATTTTTTCAAGAATGAGAGTTTAGAATAATGGAAATAGAATTCTTCTTTGGTTTCAAAGAAATGTGTTAGTAGGGTTTTGATGTCCTTCAGGAAATCAGAAGAGAGATACATAATTATGGAGTGCACACAGTTACTAGGTGTGCAGAGTGCAAGTGTACAGATACGAGGGTGTGCAGACAACAAAGTGTTGGGAAATGCAGTGAGGAGGAAGTGTGTTTCTATAATGTTAACTTTGAAACAACCAACTAAACCCTGAAGTATAAAGCTGCCAGTGCAATGATGATGCTCAAGCAACGGAGGTAGGGATTGAGCGAGTTTGTGCACTGTCTTCTCTGTCTTGATTGGCGTTCCAGTATCGGAGGTGCATGTAAATTGTGGGCAAATAGAATGACCACAGAAGAGGTTGACTCTTGCCATGCCATTTCATTGAATTAGAACGTACCACTGATATTGAATTAGTACCTTCATCTCTTCAAGTATGATTCTATTCAAACAACCAGCTAGACCGGTTTCAGTACTGGCAGATCAGGGGTGAAAATGCCTTTGTAGATTTAGATTTTTTGGTATTGAAGAAGAAATTAATTTAGTCTGTGTATTTTGAGGAAGTCCCAGTAGTTTATTTTTGCTTTTGTTTCCCTTGCAGCAGGAAAAATATCTATAAGAAGGTGCTTTAGCCCTTGAAAAGAGGTTATTGCCTATGTTGTCCCCAAGATCTTGCTGGTTTCTTGTCTTACGTTAGGTCTTTCATCCATTTTGAATTTATTTTTGTGGGCAGTGTAAGAAAGTTGTCCAGTTTTGGTTATTTGCATGTTGCTGTTCAGTTTTCCCAACACCTTATGTTCAATTGACTTTCTTCTTTCCATTGGATAAGTTTCCCTGCTTTGTTGAGGATTAGTTAACCATATAGTTGAGGGTCCATTTCTGAGTTTTCTGTTCAGTTCCATTGATCTATGTGTCTGTTTCTGTGCCAGAACCATACTGTCTTGACTGTATCTTTCTATTATAGCTTCATCTGGGATTGCAATGCCTCCAGCTTTGCTTCTTTTATTCAACATTGTGTTAGCTATTTGCGGTCTCTTCTGGTTCTATAAAAATCATAGAATTGGTCATTCTAGCTCTGTGGAAAATTGCTGATGTTATTTTGATAGGGATTGCATTAAATACATAGGGTCCTTTGGGTGCTATAGACAGTTTAACAATGTTTTTTCTCATCCATGGGCATAGAATGTTTTTCCATTTTTTTGTGTCCAATTTCCTTCATAAATATTCTATAGTGTTTTTGAGCACAGATATTTCACCCCTTTAGTTAGGTTTATTCTTAGGTATCTTATTGTTTTGCATGTAATTGCATATGGAATCAATCCCTTGATTTCTTTTTCTGTTGCTTCATTATTGGTGTATAGAAATGCAACAGATTTCCATACATCGATTATATATCTTGCAACCTGGGTTAATTCATGTATTAGTTCTAGCAAATTATTGGTGGAGTCTTTCAGGTCGTCTGCACAGAGTATCTTGTCATCTGCAAGCAGTGGAAATTTCACTTATTACATTGGATGCATTTTCTCTCTTTTTGTTTTCTTATTACTGAAGTTAAGACTTCCGGGGATGTATTACATAGTAATGATGATAGTGGACACTCCTTCCTTGTTTCTGACCATAGAGGAAAATTTCTCAGGTTTTCCCTATTGGGATAATATCAGCTGTCAATCTTTCATATATGGCCTTTATGATTTGGAGGTATGTTCCCTCTATCCCAACTTTGTTGTTTTTTGTCAAGAATGGATGCTCTATTTTTTCAAATACTTTTTCTGCATCTCTTCATAAGATAGTATGGTTCTTATCCTTTCTTTTAGTAATGTGTTGTGTTATGTTCATTGATTTTCAAATATTGAACCACCACTGGAGCCTAAGAAAACATCTCGTTTGATCATGGTCATTTTTTTAATGTACTTTTGGAATGGATTTGCTAGTATTTTTTTAATGAGAATTTTTGGCATCCATATTCATCTGGGATATTTGTCTATAATTCTCCTTCTTAGTGCCGTATCTGGTTTTGAAATCAAGGTAATGTTAGTCTCATAGTATGAGTTTGGAAATTTCCTTCCATTTCTATTTTTTGGAACATATGAATGTAATAGATATTAAGTGTTATTTACATATTTTGAAGAATTTGCCTGGGAAGCCATCTGACTCTGGACTTTTGTTTGTTGGGAGATTGTCTTTTGTTCTTGTTCTTGTTCTTTTTGGGAAATTTTTGATTAACATTTCAAATTCTTTGCAGATATGAGTCTGTTCAAATTTTCTATTTCTTCCTGTTTTGGTTTTTGGTAGTTTGTACCTGTCTGGGAATTTATCTATTTCTTCCAGATTGCCCGCTTTGTTGGCATATGATTTTTCGTTATACTCTCTTATGAATGTTTGTGTTTCTATGGTGCTGGATGTGATCTCTCTTCTTTCAGCCATGATTTCATTTATTTGGGTCCTTTCTCCTTTCTTTTGGATAAGTCTGGGTAGCTGATTATCAATTTTATGATTTTTCCCCCCAGGAATCTGCTCTCAGTTTAAGTGATCTGTTGTACTGTTTGTTATTGTTTCTATATCATTTATTTCTGCTCTATTCTTTATTGTTTTCCTCTTCTGCTGCCTTTAAGCTTTATTTGATGTTTCATTTCTATCTCCTTTAGGTGTAATGGTAGGTCTTGTATTTGAGACTCTTCTTGCATCTTGAAGTAGGCCTATACTGCAGTATACCTCTCTCTTAAGAGTGCCTTTGCTGCATTCCAAAGGTTTTGAACAATTGTGTTTTCATTTTCATTACCTTAAGTGTTTTTTTTTTAATTTCTTGGCTAACACATTCATTCACTAACAGGATGTTATTTAATCACTATGTGTTTGTGCCTTTTCCAATTTTATTCTTGTTGTTGACTTCAAGTTTCATAACATTGTGATCCGAAAATATTCATGGTGTGATCTCTATATCTTTTTACTAATTGAGGACAGATTTGTGACCCAGTATGAGATCTTTTCAAGACAGGTTCAATGTATATTCAAAAAGAATGTGTATTCTGCTCCTTTAGGATGAAATGTTCCAGATATATCACTTAATTCCATCAGGTTGAGTGTATCATTCAAAGCCTTTGATTCCTTTTTTTTTAATTTTATTTGTTTATTTGACAGAGAGAGAGAGACAGCCAGTGAGAGAGGGAAAACAAGCAGAGGGAGTGGGAGAGGAGGAAGCAGGGTCCCAGCAGAAGAGCCTGAGGTGGGGCTTGGTCCCAGAACGCTGGGATTGTGCCCTGAGCCAAAGTCAGATGCTTAACGACTGAGCCACCCAGGCGCCCCGAATGCCCTTGATTCCTTATTGATTTTCTGTTTGGTCATCTGTCCATTGATATCAGTGGGTACTAAAATTCCCTACTATTATTGTATTATTATCAGTGAATTTCTTCATATTTGTTATTATTTCATTTATATTTGGGTGCTCCTAAACATAAACAATTGTCAGATCTTCTTGATGAATAGACCTCTTATTATTATATATACTAATATACTGATATAATTAATATATAGACCTCTTATTAATATATAAAAATGATTATTCCTCTCTTGTTGCAGCCTTTGGTATAAAATCTAATTTTTTGGATATAAGTATGGCTTCTCAGGCTTACTTTTGATGTCCATTAGCATGATAACTGGTTCTCCATCCCCTAGCTTTCAATCTGCACTTGCCTATAGGTTTAAAATGAGTCTCTTTTGGCAGCATATATATGTGTTTTGTTTTTTGTTTTTTTGTTTGTTTTCTGTCTTAATCCAATCTCATGCCTTATGACTTTGGAACATTTAGTGCATTTACATTCAGAGTGATTATTGATAGATATGAATTTACCTGCCTTTGTGTTATCTGTAAAGTTAGTGTTTCTGGTGATGTGTTCTGTCCCTTTCTAGAATTTGTTGCTTTTGGTCCTTTCCCACTTGAAGAGCTCCCATTAATATTTCATGCAGTGATATGTTAATGGTCAGAAATTCTTTTATTTAGCTTTTGTTTGTCTTAGAAACTCTTTATCTCTACTTCTATTGTGAATGACAGCCTTGATGACTAAATTTCTGTTTTCTCTTCTCTCTCTCTCTCTTTTTTTTGGGGGGGGGTACATATTTTTCCCATTTAGTGTTCAATATATCATGGCACTACCTTGACATGCCTGTCAATTTTCTGTCAAGACATCTGCTGCTAACCTTATTTTTCTTCCCTTGTAGGTTAGGGATTTCTTGTCACTTGTTTCTTTCTGGATTCTTTACTTATTTCTCCATTTTGTTTTCAAATTTTATGATTTGTCTTGGTGTTGGCCTGCTTGTATTGATTTTGTTGAAAGTCATCTTTGCCTCCTGGATTGCAATATCTATTTCCTTCCCCAGATTAGGGAAGTTCTCAGCTATAAGTTGCTCAAATAAACCTTCTGTCCCTTTTTATCTCTTTTATCCTTCTGGTACTCCTATAATATGAATGTTATCATGCTTTAAGGAGTCTTTCAGTTCTCTAAGTCTACGTTCATGATCTAATACTTTTCATTCCCACTTTTCAGCTTCATTTTTTCCCATAATTATATCTTCTATATCACTGTGAATCAGTGAATCCTCTGCTTCATTAATCCTCATTTTCATTACATTCTGTCAGTTTTTACATATCCGTTATAGCATTTTGTTTGTTTGTTTTTTTGCTGTCTAGTTTTTAGTTCTTTTATCTCTGCAGTAAGGGATTCTCTAGGGTCTTGCATGCATTTTGCAAGCCCAGTTAATAATCTTATGATTGTTGTCGTAATCTGGTCCAGGCACTTAGTCATATCTGTTCTGATTAAATCCCTGGCCGTGACTTCTTCCTGTTCTTTCTTTTGGAGTGAATTTCTCCATGTGGTAATTTTGTCTACATCACTCTGTGTGTGTGTGTGTGTGTGTGTGTGTGTGTGTGTGTGTGTGAGAGTGAGTTTAAAGAAAGGATGTTTTATTTCTGCTCCTAAGATTAGCGGTTATATTAAAAAGATGTTCTATACTATTTTAGGCTTGGTGCCTCAGGAAATGTTCTAAAGTGTGCACTCTGCTGTGAAGTTTTGTCTCTTTCTTCCTTCCTTCAGCTTTGTCCCCTGTGAAGTTTCTCTTTGCCTGCACTGTGGATGTATTCTCCATAACCCCTGTGTGGAAAGTTTTAACTAGGTGTGTTTTTGTCTGCTTGTTAATAGAAGTTAGATCCTATTTCCCTTAGAGCTGAAGCTTTACAGCACTCTAAGATCAGTAGACTTGGTACACGGTCTTCTGCAGTAGGGGACTGCTGTGATGATTCTCATATGGACCTGCCCTAGGGAGATGCACCTGCCAGACACGGGTGAGCAGAGTTTGGCCTAAGCGGCTGCAATAACCATGGGAGTGGAGGTGGCACTTTGTTGCTCACTGAATTTGTCAGTACTGACTGATGGGGTCAAAATGGCGTCTCCTTATCTGTCTTCCCAAAGTGGGGAATCCTCAGGCTATGATTCCTGCTCCCGAGCATCCACCCTCTTTTCACACAGAAGCACACCTGAACCCAGAAGGCACAACCCTGGGGACAGTCTGGATTTCTAAAACCTCAGACAATAAGATGTGTTGCTGGTAAATACTTGTGGTAGTTAGCCCCTCTAGTCTTCCCAGTCAATGATTTCAGGGAAAACTGTGTGTGTGTGTGTGTGTGTGCACGCACTCGCACACACACAACCCCTTGCTTGCTGCGTGCTCTCTCCCCCACCCCCTTGATCAGAGATCCCTCCCTTCAAATGAACCTGAATATCTTTTGTCCCCAAAACAACTCTCCACAGCTTCTACCTTCAACAATGTGGCTGTTTTTCTCCATCTAAATGTGCTCTTGGTTCTTTGGTCTTCAGATCAATTTCCTGGATGATCACAAAGATTTGATATTTATCCAGGTGTGTCAAGGGACAAAGCAAGCTTAGGGTCTCCCTAGTCCTCCATGACGTAACTCGTCCCCATCTATTGCCACTCTGATCTTAATTATTTCCTTCCTTATGCTAACTCTGGGTGTCTGTTCTTTTTCTACTTCCTTGAGATATAAAGTTAGATCACATGTGTGAAGTATTCCTTCTTTTTTAATGGAGTCATTTGTCACTATAAATTTCAGTGAGAACTGCTTTTGCTGCATCCATGAACTTGTGATTTTTTCCCATGCATTTTTATTTGTATCAAAAAATAGTTTTCACTTCTGTTTGATTTTTTCATTGAACTATTAGTTGTTCAGAAGTGTGTTGTTCATTTTTCCTCTTTTTATTGATTTTTAATGTCCTGACATTCTGATCAGAAAAGAATACACTTGGTATGATTTCAATGTTGTAAAATTTGCTAGGACTTTTCTGTGTCCTGTGATATTCCTATCTTAAATAATGTTCTGTGTACACTCGAGAATAATGTGTATTTTGCTGCTCTTGAATGAAATTTCTCTCTATATCTTTTAAGTCTATTTTCTCTAAAGTTAGATTCAAAACCAGTGTTTCTTTATTTTTTTTCTGATTTGCTACCCATTGTTAAATGTGAGGTAAAAGTGGTCACTACTATTGTATTGCTGTCCATTATTTCTTTCATGTGTGTTAATATTTGAAAATGAATTCAGATGCTCCACAAAAAGAGTGTTCTAAGTGTTCAAAAATCTGCAACCTAATTAGAAAGAAAGTGAAGTGTATATTTTTTTAACCTTGATTGTGGAAAAAATTGCAACATCTATCTATCTATCTATATCTATCTATCTATCTATCTATCTATATCCAATCAAATTCTATACTCCTTAAATGTGTATAATTATTATTTGTCAATTAGACGTTAATAAAACAAATATTTTTGAAAATGAAGAAGGTATAGTTTTAGGAAATAGATAATCGAAGGAAGAATAACAAAAATATGAGAAATAAAGTGGTAAATTATATGAAGTGAATTCTTAATTATTCAATATCCCTTTCAAAAAAATTTTTAATGTTTGGAATAAAAAGTCACTGTTTTGTTACCCACACAGACTAATAATGATAAGTGTTTGAGAATCAATTATTAAGCTAAAAAATTGAAACCAATGGATGCAGTTTCTCTTTATTAGTTATCTTTGTTTTTAAGATTTTATTCACCTATTTGTGAAAGAGTGAGAGGGAACACAAGCAGTGAGGGTGGCAGGCAGAGGAAGAAGCAGGTTCCCCACCGAGCAAGGAGCCCTATGTAGGTTTCAACCCCTGGATGCTGAGATCATGACCTGAGCCAAAGGCAGATGCTTAGCTGACTGAGCCACCCAGGCATCCCTTTATTAGTTTTCTTTCCTGGGTATTGTCAACTAATATTTTGCATGGAATGTGATAATATGGTATTGACATATTGTAATGAAGTGTGATTATAAATAAACTCATTGTAGGCCGAATAGAAAAATCAAAATGTAAAGAAAAAAAAACCTTATGATCAAATTGAGGGACATGGATAAGCCATAATATATGGAATAATTTCTGAAAAATATATTAAGCAAAAGAACAAAGAATCATTATAATGAAGTAAAAGAAATGAGTATAATGAAAATTGTATGATCAATAAATATTTTCCCTATATTTATATTTAATGGTAAAAAAGGTCAAACGTTGAGACACAGGTGAATATCAAAGTAGATGAGGCAATATTTCAGTGTGTAAAAATAAGACCTAAAACCTCACTTAATAAATTATATAAAAAATATAATTGTATCAAAAAATCACTTCTTTCAATCTATTTTGGGATATTATTTATTTTTATTTTTATTTATTTATTATTTTTCTATTTCAGGAAATTAAGGCAACAATTAAAGAAATTGTTTTACAAAATAATTGTAATTTAAAAGCTATGTACTTATAATACTGATATTAACATCAATGCTAATTTTTGAATGCATCTAAATCTTTTTTTTTAATTTTATTTATTTATTCGACAGAGATAGAGACAGCCAGTGAGAGAGGGAACACAAGCAGGGGGAGTGGGAGAGGAAGAAGCAGGCTCATAGCGGAGGAGCCTGATGTGGGGCTCGATCCCATAACGCTGGGATCACTCCCTGAGCTGAAGGCAGATGCTTAACCACTGTGCCACCCAGGCGCCCCAGCATCTAAATCTTTAATAGAGAAAAAGACATGTGTGTGTGTGTGATTTTTAGAGTTTTTTTTAAGATTATTTATTTATTTATTTATTTGACAGAGATAGACAGCCAGAGAGAGAGGGAAAACAAGCAGGGGGAGTGGGAAAGGAAGAAGCAGGCTCCCAGCAGAGGAGCCTGATGTGGGACTCGATCCCAGAACGCCAGGATCACGCCCTGAGCTGAAGGCAGATGCCTAACGACTGCGCTACCCAGGCGCCCCTGATTTTTAGGTTTTTTTATATAAACATAGCATTTATTTAAATTCAAGTTATTTAATACAGTGTAATATTAATTTCAAGTGCACAACACTTACAAAGAACACCAAGTGCTCATCACAACAAGTACCTCATTTAAAGAGTTAATGTTTCCTCTCTTTGGAGATCTGAGATTTAATTAAATTGAACAGATAATTATCACATAGGAACACAAGTGTATTTTTTAAATAAGAACCCATCAATGATATCTTTGATTGTAAATATATAACTGATTGAAAGTAAGGGAATGACCCTTTTATATTTTATTTTTGGTTATAATACTATATGGTTTTTTTTCTGTCCCCTATTTAATATATCTGGTATGTATAGGTAAACAGGTATATCATATATACACTCATTTTATTTTAATGAAAATATTTATGCAACAGAATATTACTCAGCCATTAGAAATGATGAATACCTATCATTTACATGGACATGGATAGAACTGAAGGTTATTATGCTAAGTGAAATAAGTTGATCAGAGAAAGACAATTATTAGATGGTTTCAGTCATATGTGGAATATAAGAAATAGAGCAGAGGATAATAGGGGAAGGGAGGGAAAGCTGTACGGGAGGAAGTTAGAGATTCTCGACTCCAAGAAACAAACTGGGTTGTGGTAAGGGAGGTGGGTGGAGAGATGGGGTAACTGGGTGATGGACATTAAGGCACAAGATATGATGAACCCTGGGTATTATACACACTAATGAATCACTGAACAGTACGCCAAAAACTAATGATGTATTATATATGGGCTAATTGAATTTTTAAAATTTATATATATATATATATATTTCAATGCACATTTTAAAGACTTCATATTATTCATTTTCTGAGAGGTCTCCTGAGGGCCCCGGCAATATCCTTGTTTCACAGAGTGTATATGAACGGGTTGAGCATGGCTGTGAGAATGGTATAGAAGGCAGAGACCGCTTACCCCTGCTCAGGGGAGTGGTAGGACTTTGGTAGAAAGTATTTGATAATGGCAGTACCATGGAATCAGGGCACAAGAGTCATGAGAAAAGAGCATGTAGTGAAAGTTTTCTTGAACACAAGGATTTACCGTATGCCTACTACAGTGCACAGCATGACTCCATAGGATACCAGAAGAGTTGTGATGGGAGGCAGGAGAAAAATTACAGCACTGAAGAAAAAGACTCTTCTTCTATTGGGAAGTGTCAGTACCGGCAAGTTTTAATAGAGCTGAGATTTCTCTCTCTCCATATCTCTCTCTCTTTCTCTCTCTCTCTCACTCCCCACACTCAAATGTTGGGTTTCTCTGGAGGCACAGTGAGGGAAAGTCAGAGTATAAAGGACATGGATGAAGACATAGAACAGTGCATGCAACCAGGACACAAGTACCAGAAGCATGCAGACCACCAGAGGTGAGTTGAAATAGGTCCAAGGGAACAAAATCACTCCGTGAGTCTGGTTGTTCTGCTGTGCTGTTCTCCTGCTCCTATTCCATATCTTTGTAACGTTTCAAGAGCATTATGACACAGACTATAGATAATGATACCTAATCAAATCATGCACTATTTTCCAAAATCTTTAGTCAATTTCATTCCCCATTTTTCATCTTTCAGTTGTAATAAATAAAGATATTGTATTTGAAAATATTGTATTAAGGAATCCTAAGCTAGTAAACAAAATTGACCTTGAAAATCAGGGAAAGGGGATAATTATTGTTTGAAAGTTGTTTTCATTAAACTTGGCAAAAAAAAAAAAAAAAACACCTGGAAGAAATGGATACCTTCCTGGAAAAGTATAAAATACCAAGACTGAAACAGGAAGAAATTGATTTTTTAAACAGACTGATTAATTAGGAAAAGATTGAAGCAGTGATCAGAAACATCCCCAAAAACAAGAGTCCAGGGCCTGAGGGATTCCCCAGGGAATTCTACCAAACATTCAAAGAAGAAATAATACCTATTCTCCTGAAGCTGTTTCAAAAAATAGAAACAGAAGGAAAACTACAAAACTCATTCTATGAGGCCAGTATTACCTTGATCCCCAAACTAGGAAAAGACCACATCCAAAAGGAGAATTACAGACCAATATCCCTGATGAATATGGATGCCAAAATTCTCAACAAGATCCTAGCTAATAGAATCCAACAGTACATTAAAAGGATTATGCATCCTGAACAAGTGGGATTCATAGCTGGGATGCAAGGGTGGTTCAACATTTGCAAAACGATTGGTGTGATAGATCATATCAACAAGAAAAGAGTCAAGAACGATATGATCCTCTCAATAGATGTAGAAAAAGCATTTGAAAAAATACAGCATCCTTTCCTGATTAAAACACTTCAGAGTGTAGGGATAGAGGGCATGTTCATCAATCTCAAAAAACCATCTATAAAAAGCCTACAGCAGATATCATTCTCAATGGGGAAAAGCTGAAAGCCTTTCCCTTAAGATCAGGAACATGACAAGGATGCCCCCTCTCGCCATTACTATTCAACATAGTACTAGAAGTCCTTGCAACAGCAAGCAGACAACAAAAGGGGATAAAAGGTATCCAAATTGGCAAAGAAGAAGTCAAACTGTCTCTGCAGATGACATGAGACTCTATATGGAAAACCCAAAAGAATCTACCCCCAAACTACTAGAAGTTATAGAGCAAGTCAGTAATGTGGCGGGATACAAAATCAATGCTCAAAAATTAGTTGCATTTCAATACATGAGCAATGAGACTGAAGAAAGAGAAATTAGGGAACCCATTCCATTTACAATAGCACCAAAAATCATACGTTATCTCAGAATTAACTTAACCAGAGATGTGAAAGATTTATATTCTAGACATTACAAATCACTCTTGAAAGACATTGAAGAAGACACGAAAAGATGGAAAAATTTCCATGCTCATGGATCAGAAGAATAAACATAGTTAAAATGTCTATGCTACCCAGAGCAATCTACAGTTTCAATGACATCCCAATCAAAATACCACTGACATTTTTCAAAGAACTGGAACAAACAGCCCTTAAACTTGTGTGGAGCCAGAAAAGGCCCCGAATTGCCAAAGAATTGTTGAAAAGGAAAAACAAAGCTGGGGGCATCACGTTGCTAGATTTCAAGCTATACTACAAAGCTGTGATCACAAAGACAGCATGGTACTGGCACAAAAACAGACACATAGACCAATGGAACAGAGTAGAGAACCCAGAAATGGACTGTCGGGTCTGTGGGCAACTAATATTTGACAAAGCAGGATAAAACAGCCAGTGGAAAAACGACAGCCTCTTCAATATATGGTGCTGGGAAAATTGGACAGCTACATGCAAAAGAATGAAATGTGACCAACTCTCTCACACCATACACAAAGATAAATTCCGAATGGATGTTTCTTTGTAGTTTAATCTGTGCTTTGATTAATCTCACAAATAAGTACTCTTAGGAAGAATATAGAAATCTAGTTACTTAAGTAAGTCATAATTCATAGGGTTCCAAATTGATTTTCTAATAGGGTTTTATGTAATGTGTGAAAATTATGCATGCATAGATGTCACAAGAGAAAATTCTAATGCTTGAACTGAAATCTGAATCACTGTCTTGAAGTTGGTAGCTCAACAGTAACTAATATTGCTAGAAAAACACAAAGTTTTCCCCCCTACTTTTTCTTTTTGTGCTTAGTTTTGTTGAAAATATTAATTTAATGTAAATTCTAAAATACTATAGAATAGTAAAAATTACACTTATAGAATTGTTTTGTGTATTAAAAATGTAATGATTCTGGGTGATGAACATTGTGTGTTTTATATAATTGATGACTCACTTAATTCTACTCCTGATCAATACTATACTATCTGTTAACTAACTAAAATTTAAATAAAAGCTCAAAAGTAATAATGTAATGAGTGCACCTGTCCAATTTTCCCAGCACCATGTATTGAAGAGGCTGTCTTTTTTCCACTGGCTGTTTTATCCTGCTTTGTCAAATATTAGTTGCCCACAGACCCGACAGTCCATTTCTGGGTTCTCTACTCTGTTCCATTGGTCTATGTGTCTGTTTTTGTGCCAGTACCATGCTGTCTTTGTGATCACAGCTTTGTAGTATAGCTTGAAATCTAGCAACGTGATGCCCCCAGCTTTGTTTTTCCTTTTCAACAATTCTTTGGCAATTCGGGGCCTTTTCTGGCTCCACACAAGTTTAAGGGCTGTTTGCTCCAGTTCTTTGAAAAATGTCAGTGGTATTTTGATTGGGATGTCACTGAAACTGTAGATTGCTCTGGGTAGCATAGACATTTTAACTATGTTTATTCTTCTGATCCATGAGCATGGAAATTTTTCCATCTTTTCGTGTCTTCTTCAATGTCTTTCAAGAGTGATTTGTAATGTCTAGAATATAAATCTTTCACATCTCTGGTTAAGTTAATTCTGAGATAACGTATGATTTTTGGTGCTATTGTAAATGGAATGGATTCCCTAATTTCTCTTTCTTCAGTCTCATTGCTCATGTATCGAAATGCAACTAATTTTTGAGCATTGATTTTGTATCCCGCCACATTACTGACTTGCTCTATAACTTCTAGTAGTTTGGGGGTAGATTCTTTTGGGTTTTCCATATAGAGTCTCATGTCATCTGCAGAGACAGTTTGACTTCTTCTTTGCCAATTTGGATACCTTTTATCCCCTTTTGTTGTCTGCTTGCTGTTGCAAGGACTTCTAGTACTATGTTGAATAGTAATGGCGAGAGGGGGCATCCTTGTCATGTTCCTGATCTTAAGGGAAAGGCTTTCAGCTTTTCCCCATTGAGAATGATATCTGCTGTAGACTTTACATAGATGGTTTTTATGTAATTGAGGAACTTACCCTCTATCCCTACACTCTGAAGTGTTTTAATCAGGAAAGGATGCTTTATTTTGTCAAATGGTTTTCTGCATCTATTGAGAAGATCCTATGACTCTTGACTACTTTCTTGTTGATATGATGTATCACACCGATCGTTTTGCAAATGTTGAACCACACTTGCATCCCAGCTATGAATCCCACTTGGTCATAATAGATAATCCTTTTAATGTACTGTTGGATTCTATTAGCTAGGATCTTGTTGAGAATTTTGGCATCCATATTCATCAGGGATATTGATCTGTAATTCTCCTTTTGGATGTGGTCTTTGCCTAGTTTGGGGATCAAGGTAATACTGGCCTCATAGAATGAGTTTTGTAGTTTTCCTTCTGTTTCTATTTTTTGAAACAGCTTCAGGAGAATAGGTATTATTTCTTCTTTGAATATTTGGTAGAATTCCCTGGGGAATCCCACAGGCCCTGGACTCTTGTTTTTGGGGATGTTTCTGATCACTGCTTCGATCTTTTCCTAATTAATCAGTCTGTTTAAAAAATCAATTTCTTCCTGTTTCAGTCTTGGTTGTTTATACGTTTCCAACAAGGTATCCATTTCTTCCAGGTTGTTTAATTTATTGGCATAAAGCTGTTTATAAAAGTTTCTAATTATACTTCCTATTTCATTGGTGTTGTTTGTGACCTCTCCCATTTCATTCATAATTTTATTAATTTGGGTCTTTTCTCTATTCTTTTGGATAAGTCTTGCCAGTGGCTTGTTTATTTTACTTATTCTTTCAAAGAATCAACTTCTAGTTCTGTTGATCTGCTCTACTGTGCTCCTGGTTTCTAATTCTAATCTTGGTCAACTGATTTCTCATTTGTGGATTAGGCCTATTCTTGTCTTGCTGTTCCAGCTTCATGAGGTGAGAATATAACAACTGCATTTTAGATTTTTCTATTATTTTGAGTGAGGTTTGGATGGCTATGTATTTTCCCCTTAGGACTGACTTTGCAGTGTCCCATAGGTTTTGGGCCATTGTGTTTTCATTCTCATTGGTCTCCATAAATTGTTTAAATTGATTTTTAATTTCCTGGTTTATCCAATCATTCTTGAGCAGTATGGTTCTTACTTTCCAAGTTTTTGAGTTTCTTCCAAATTTTACCTTGTGATTGATTCCAGTTTCAAAGCATTGTGGTCTGAGAATATGCAGGGAATAATTTCAGTCTTTTGGTATAGGTTGAGCCCTGTTTTGTGACCCAGTATATTGTTTATTCTGGAGAATGTTCCATGTGCATTCAAAAAGAATGAGTATTCTCTTTTTCTGGGGTGTAGTGTTCTATATATATCTATGAGGTCCATCTGGTCTAGTATATCATTTAAAGCTCCTGTTTCTTTCATGATTTTCTGCTTATGTGATCTTTCTTTTGCTGATATTGGAGTGATGTGGTCCATATATATAATGGAATATTACTCAGCCATCAAAAGAATGATTTCAAACCATTGCAGCAACTTGGATGGGACTGGAAGAGATAATGCTAAGTGAAATAAGTCAGGCAGAGAAAGACAATTATCATATGGTTTCACTCTTTATGGAACATAAGAAGTAGGAAGATCGGTAGGAGAAGAAAGGGAAGAATGAAGAGGGTATATACAGATGGGGGAATGAACCATGAGTGACTATAGACTCTGGGAAACAAACAGGGCTTCAGAAGGGGGAGGGGCGAGTAATGGGATAGGCTCATGATGGGTATTAAGGAGGGCATGTATTGCATTGTCCATGGGGTGTTATACGCAAGTAATGAATCATGGAACTTTACATCAAAAACTAGGAATGTACTATATGGTGACTAACATAATATAATAAAATTATTAAAAAATAATGCAATGAGTTTAAAATGCTAATATTTTTATATCGACTTTCCAACATACCGTTCTCTGAGAAGTGATGTTTGAAGAAGAAAAACTATAGATTATCATAAAGTATAAGATTTTTCTTTCTGATGTATCACTTCCAAGAGAAAAGTTGGTTAGAAAATCAATATACAATACCAGCATTTTACAATCATTGTATAATTGATGCACAAAACAATTTTATGAAAGTGCAATTTATTCTATTCCCTATTATCAAAATTAATAACTATATTTTCTTTCCAAAATTAACTTATTTAATAATATCCAAATATACATCATTACTTATTAGAGGACATAAATAAATAAATAAATAAATAAATAAATAAATATTAACAAGGAACTCTTGTCAGTGTACGTAGATATGTTTGATAGCATTTTCTTAGTAGCTTATTTTGCAATATTTTACTGAAGTCACAACATTGGGACATATATTGACAGGAATAGTATCTCTTGTACTTACTTGTCACTATATTATGCCTACCAGAGAAACTAAAATGGAGATCAGCTGACAACTCTGGTTCAATGAGACATTGAATGTGCTTGGGGATCCATGGTTAGATTCCCCATATTTCCTGTAATGAATCTGCTAAACTTTAATATCTTCAAACATAAAACAGCACATAAAGTCTTAGGAAACTTAAATAACTTTTCTATTATTAAATACACCATAATGAAGATGTCTATTTTAGATCTCATACGGCCCCACCCCAATTCTCATTTAAAAGTCTCCTGGCTTTTTAAAACTTTTAATAATTGGGGTAAGAAGAGAAAAAAATATTGTGTGGTAAAACAGGAATTGCATGATTTGTAGAATTTATTTATTTATTTACTGTTTAAGGATTTATATATTTATTTGAGAGAGAGAGAGACAGCATGAGCAAGAGGGGCAGAAAAGGAGCTAGAGAGAATCATAGCAGACTCCACCCTGAGCATGGATTCCGATGCAGGGCTCAGTCTCATGACCCTGAGATTACCAGCTGAAACAAAATCAGGAGTCAGAGAGTTAAGCAACTGAGCCACCCAGGTGCCCAGTAGAATTTTTTAAAATGCAAGAATGATCTCTAAAATGATCCTTTATTTCTAACAAGACATGATATTTACTTATATCTAGCATTGTACAGTGACCCAATGATATTTTTGTTAAATACTGACACATTTGATGTATTCAAATAATGTCTACAGTTATTTAATGTCACGTATTCTAAAATATCTGTTAGCAGTTCCGTAGATTACCCACTAGATATTTCCTTAATTTTCTCCTAGACATTTAAAGCTAATTAAATGGCCTAGGTGTCATAATGTTCCAGTCCAGCTTTGGAAAAGACTTGATCTTAATATGTTTATATGTAGAGAAATAAGTAACTCATGATTGTTTTAAATACTTTGAATATATATATATATATATATATATAAAATATAACATATAAGTATATATTTACAAATACATAAACATATATCACCCAATATATAAAAAACAAAGAAGAAAAGATTAACTTGGAGGCAATGTTTATCAATTACCATCAAATTCTACCCATTTTATAGCAGGGAGATGAAAAACCATAAAATAAACCAAAAAAAATTGTTCCATATATATCTGAGAAAAAATGATGTGCATAATTACAATTAAGATACTGTTAATGTATCATTAAAATAATAGTTTAGGTATCTATGGTCTTACTGCTTTTGGCTTTCAAAAATCCTTTCAGGTGGAAGACATGAACAGACATTTCTCAAAAGAAGACATACAAATGGCCAACTGACACATGAAAAAATGCTCAAATCACTTGTCCTCAGGGAAATACAAATCTAAACCACAATGAGATACCACCTTACACCAGTTAGAACAGCTGAAACTAACAAGACAGGAAAAAGCAATTGTTGGTGAGGATGTGGAGAAAGGGGAACTTTCTCACACTCTTGGTAGGAATGCACACTGATACAGCCACTCTTGAAAATAGTATGGAGGTTCCTCAGGAAGTCAAAAATAGAGCTACCCTACAACCCAGCAATTGCACTACTGAGTATGTACCCCAAAGATACAGATGTAGTGAAAAGAAGGAGCACATGCACCCCAGTGTTCACAGCAGCAATGACTACCATATCCAAACTGTGAAAGGAGCTGTGATGTCTTTCAACAAATGAATGGCTAAAGAAGATATGGTTAATAATACAATGGGATATTACTCAGCCATCAGAAAGGATGAATACCTACCATTTATACTGACATGGTTGGAACTGGAGGGGATTATGCTAAGTGAAATAAGTCAAGCAGAGAAAGAAAATGATCATATATTTTCACTCATATGTGTAATATTAGGAATATCACAGGTGATCATAGCAACAGGGAAGGAAAACTGAACAAGAAAAAAATCAGAAAGGGAGAGAAACCACGAGACTCTTAACTCTGGGAAACAAACTGAGGGTTGTGGAAAGGAAGGTAGTTGGAGGGATAGGATAACTGGGTGATGGACATTAAGGAAGAAATGTGATGTGATGAGCATGAGGTGTTATACATAACTAATTAAACATTGAACATTGCATCAAAAAGTAATAATGTATTATATGTTCATTAATTAAATTTAAATTTAAAAAGTGTAAGGAACACCTTACAAAACTAGCTACACCTTAAAGAACTAGAAAAAGAAAAATGAAAAAAAACAAAACAAAACAAAGGTGAAAACAGGAAGGAATGAAATAAGTATCAGAGAAGAAATAAATTATAAAAATATAATTATATTTTATTAAATTATAATAAAAAAGTGTAAGGAACACCTTACAGAACTAGCTACACCTTAAAGAACTAGAAAAAGAAAAAAGAAAAAAAAAACAAAGGTGAAAACAGTAAGGTATGAAATAAGTATCAGAGCAGAAATAAATTATACATAATAAACGATTAATATAATCAAAGCTTCTTCATTGAAAAGATAAGTAAAACTATGAATACTGTACTCAGACTCATCAAACAAAAAAAAGAAAACAGAAATGCATACAATCAGAAACTAAAGAGAGGAAATAACAATCAACATCAGAGAAATAAAAATAACTATAAGAGACTACTAGGCAATAACATATGGAATCAACTTTGATGACATAAAAGAAATGAATAGATCCCTAAAAACAATCTTCCAAAACTGAATAAGGAGAAATAGAAAATTTGAATTTATTATTAGTAACAGAATTGAAATAGTAATCAAAATCATACAAAAAAAAATAAAGTAACAAACAAAAAACCTGGAAATCATGTCTATATCTGTGTCTATCTATATTGATCTATATATATTCCACATCTCCCTTATCTGTCTATATTGATAGACACTTGGATTGCTTCCAAATCCTGGGTATAGTAAATAATGCTGCAATAAATAGAGGAGTCCATATATCGTTTCAAATTGGTATTTTCTTTCTTCTTGTATATAGGAAATACTGGAATTATTGGATCACATAGTATTTCTATTTGTAGGATGGGCGGGGGAAGGGGATTGGGCTAAATGGATGAATTGGAAAGGGAGATATGCATTATGGAATGAATTAAGTATGGGAATAAAAGACACATCATGAGGAGTATAGTTAATTATATTATAACAGCAATGTATAGGGACAGATGGTAACTACAATCATGGTGTACATAACATAAAGTATAATCTTGTCAAATTACTATGGTGTACACCTAAAACTAAGGTAACGTTGTGTGTCAACTATGCTCAAAATAAAAAAACAAAAAATTAACATTAAAAAGTAAACAAAAAAAATATCTCCCAACAAATGAAGGTCCATGAATCATTGGCTTCATAGGTGAATGCTAACAAACATTTAGAGAGCAGTTAATATATATTCTATTTCAAAAAATATAAGAGGAAGTGTAAAAATTACAAATTCATTCTATCAGGCCAGGATTACCCTGATACCGAGTAGAGATAAAGAAAATTATTTTAAAAAAAAGAAAAGAAAACAATAGGCTAATATTATTGATGAACACCAATACAAAAGTCCCCAAGAAAACATTAACAATTCACATTTAACAATGTGTAAAAATGATCACTCACCAGGATCAAGTGGAATTTAATCCAGGGATAGTACTGTTCAATATTTGCAAATCAACCAACATGAGATAACAAGTCAACAAAACATAGTGTAAAAATCAAATGATCACCTCAGCAGGAAAAAAGCATATAGCAAAATTCATTCATAATAAAAGCATCCATTCATAAGAAAACTAAACAAAGTGAGTTTAGAGGGAACATACCACAACATATCAAGCACCACATATAAAAATGAACAAGTAAACAATGGCAACCATGACAAAACAGCTAATATCATACTCAATTGTGAAAACCCAAGCTCTTTTTCAAAGATCTGGAACACGACAAGCATATCCACTATGGTACTTCCTTGCCAACATAGTACTAGATGTCTTAGCCACAGCAATCAGACAAGAAAAAGAAACAAAAGTTATCCAGATTGGTAGGGAGGAGTTAAACTGCCACCAGTCGCAGGCTACAGAATACTATACATAGAAAACAGTAGAGACTTGAACAAATCATTATTAGAAGTAAGACTCTAAGAAACAAACTGAGGGCTTCAGAGGGGAGGGGGGTGGGGGAATAGGATAGGCTGGTGATGGGTAGTAAGGAGGGCACAAATTGCATGGTGAATTGGGTGTTATATTCAACTAATGAATCATCAAACATTACATAAAAAAATAAATAAATAAAAATAAAAAATTAAAAAAAAGAAGTAAGACATACAAATGGCTAACAGACACATGAAAAAAATGTTCAAAATCATTAGCCATCAGGGAAATTCAAATCAAAACCACATTGAGATACCACCTTATGCCAGTTAGAATGGCAAAAATTGACAAGGCAAGAAACAACAATTGTTGGAGAGGATGTGGAGAAAGGGGATCCCTCCTACATTGTTGGTGGGAATGCAAGTTGGTACAGCCACTCTGGAAAACAGTGTGGAGGTCCCTTAGAAAGTTAAAAATTGAGCTACCTTGTGATCCAGCCATTGCACTACTGGGTATTTACCCCAAAGATACAGAAGTAGTGAAGAGAAGGGCCATATGCACCCCAATGTTCATAGCAGCATTGTCCACAATAGCTAAATTGTGGAAGGAGCTGAGATGCCCTTCAACAGATGACTGGATTAAGAAGATGTGGTCCATATATAAAATGGAATATTACTCAGCTATCAAAAAGAATGATTTCTCAACATTTGCTGCCACATGGACGGCACTGGAGGAGATAATGCTAAGTGAAATAAGTCCAGCAGAGAAAGACAATTATCATATGGTTTCTCTCATCTATGGAACATAAGAACTAGGAAGATCGGTAGGAGAAAAAAAGGAATAAAGAAAGGGGGGTAATCAGAAGAGGAATGAAGCATGGGAGACTATGGACTCTAAGAAACAAACTGAGGGCTTCATAGGGGAGGGGCATGGGGAAATGGGATAAGTTGGTGATGGGTAGTAAGGAGGGTGTGTATCACATGGTGCACTGGGTGTTATACACAACTAATGAATCATCGAACTTTACTTCAAAAACCAGGGATGTAACATATGGTGAATAACATAATATAATAAAAAATATTATTATAAAAAAAGATGTGGTCCATATATACAATGGAAAAAAATTCTAACACAATACACAAAAAGCAAATCAAAATGGATTAAGGGCTTAAATGGGAGACAAGCAACAATAAAAGTCCTAGAAGATAACATCAGTAGTAATTTCTTTGAAATCCATTTAGGAAAATAATCATTTTGGGACAGTGAAGGAAAACAGCAATGAAACAAGAACAGAAACAAACAAAACAAAACAAAACAAAACAAAAAACAACTTATGAATGGGTTAACCCTTTTCCAAATTATACATGCATTAAGGGGTTAATATTCAAAAAGGGTAAAAAATTCGTATTTATACAACTTAAAATGAAAACAACAAATCATCTGATTACACATGGCCAGAGGACCTGAACAGATATTTTTTTTTTTCCCCAGGATGACATAGAGATCTACACATGGCCAACATAGAAGAAAACATGCTCAACATTATTAACATCAGGGATGTGGAAATAAAAACCCAAATGGGTGTCACACTTCTCAGAATGTCTGGAATCAAAAAGACAAGAAACAGATAGTGTTGGCAAGGCAATGCAGAAAAAGGAAGTCTCAAACCCTGTTGGTGGCAATGCAAATTGGGGCAGGCACTGAGGAACCCAATGGAGGTTCCATCTTAATAATAGAAATAACATACAATCCAATAAATGCACTATTGGGCATTGCCCAAAGAAAATTAAAACATTAATTTGAAAAGATATACAAAACATGACTCCTATCGTCGCATTATTTAAAATAGTCAAGATCTGGGTGTAGCCTAATACACAAAATGCTAAACAGGATGTGGAACACACAGCACACATGCACACACACACACATACACACATGCATACACACACACACACACACACACACACTGAAATATCATTCAGACATAAGAAAAGGATGAGATCATGCCACTTGAGACAACATGGATAGATGTAGAGGCTGTTGTGCTAAGTGAAACCAATCAAACTGAGAAAGACAAATACACTATCATTCCACTCGTAAGTGGAACCTAGAAAGAGATGAATAAAAATAAATCCAGAATAAGACATAAATGCAGAGAAGACACTAATGGTTATAGAGTGAAATTGAGTGGGGGTTGGGCAAAAGACTGAATAAGAATGTGAGATACAGGCTTCCAGTCATTGAATGAAGACATCACAGAATAAAAGCACAGCAGAAGAAATGCAGTCAATGATATTTTGATAGGTGTGTAATGGGAATGATTGTAGCTACACTTGTGAACATAGCATACTGTAAAAACTAGTCAAATCACTACGTTTTACACCTGAAACTACTGTAGCACTTTGTCAATTATACTCAACTTCAAATAAAAAGAGTAATTCATAAAAAATTAATGAATAAACAAAACAGATAAATAAATACATAAAAATAAATAAATAAATAAATAAATAAATAAATAAATAAATAAATAATAAATAACATGATGAACTCTCTAAAGACCTAATTCCTAAGCCTATTACATTTGGCCTATAATGCAGATCAGAGTAATTTGGAGGAACACAGTCAAATCCATAGTGCAGTGCAAGGACACACTAGGGAAATCAAAAATCCTGAGATCTTTTGAGAGCTGTTGGATGCATAGTCTGAGCTGAGACAAGGGGACAACCTTCTATAATGGATTACTCTTCCCTTTACACTTGAACCATATGGGAAATATGTGCTATCCATCACATCGACCTTTGCTCTTTGGATAGAGATCCAGGTTCCCAGTTCTGGAATGATGCTTTCATCAGAGACATATTAGTAGTTGGTCTAAAACCAAAAACTAGACTTGCCAGCAGATGTTTTGGGCTCCTCATGCCAGCATTTTCCTTGTGGGAAAATGCCAAGCTTCTCTGTATCTTTATACTGGAAGGAATGTACATATTTATTGAACTGCTCATTCTTGCTAGATGTATCCTGTGCACTCCATCACATGAGCCACACCACTGTGCTACAGAAAGCCAAGCTGTGTGATGGCATCCAAGAGTCTCCTTCCCTCTGACTTCTGATGGAGTGTAGCTCATAGAGTGTACCTTGCATGACTGTGTGTCCTATACTCCCCTTATCCTTACAGGACTGAAGTACTTGTTGTTCTGGCTATCAGGAGTGGAAGCATTGATCTTGGTTGAGTAAAACCGCCAAACCTGAGGTCATGATCCCTTCTTGGTGGCAGGTCCCTTTTGAGGAGCACTTCTGTGGGGGGCCCTATTGCAGGAAGAACACATGGAAGGACCATCTCAGAATTCCACTCAAGGTAGCTGAGAACATGTTTGGGTCTGCCTCCCAGTTCAACATCTCCCTGTAGTCAATTCTGCTTCGTTTATTTCATGGGCATTGATCCTTAGAATACTACCCCAGTAAACTTCCCACATGCTAATATCATTCTTGTAAGTGTGCCTCTTGGGCTTGGATTTTAAAAAAAAAAAAAAGAAGAATGTTTATTTCCTTTGCTTCATCCCCTCTGCTTTGTGGCTTTCTGTATCTGCTGTTTGGCTGGGTCAAAGCACCTGTTGTAAGGTGTTTTCCACACAGGCTGTCTAGATGTAGTCTGGAATCTTCTCCATCCCTGCATGCTTGCAGAGGAGAATGGTGGCAAAACTTGTTATTGCTAAAATGGAGGTCTGTTACAACCTCTTATGGTTTCCCACAATTATTCTCACACACTTATAAAAAACCCTAAATTAATCTCAATTTAGGTGCCCAGGTTCATTGAAATTTCATTGTAATTTTCTTACAGAGTTCTGAATGTTATGTGCCTTTCCTCCTCTCCATCAAGTTTATCTGTTCCTGAGTAGCACACAGTCTATTTGCCACACCAGTCAGTGGCACCCTGTTTTTCTAGAGCATTGCTTTGACAGCCTTTTCATCTGAGGCACAGTAGAGTTCAAAAGAGAAAAATATAAATATTTACTGAAAATTATTTTTCCACTGTTGCAGAAAGTCTTACTTGAAACTTGATATACTATTGTCTATAATGTACTTCAGACTCAGCTTGGAGCCTGTAGTTTTTTCCCCCAAAAATAATATAGCTTTACTTACTGTAGTTTTCACTCAGGTGGTCAATAATATTCTAAATCAGAGCTGTATTTGTCACTTTGATAGAATTTAACACCCAAGGCAGAAGTTTAACTGAAATCTACAATGTGCTTCCCTCCAAAACAAATAAATGACACTTCTCACAGCTCACATGAATTAAGCAATTATATTATCTCACAGTTGTACAGAGACAGTGTTTTCCATCAACGATCCCATGAGATTTTTTTTTAATTTTATAATTATGAGTATGATTCATTCATATATTCTTTCTTAAAGTTGCTTTTAAATTCCAGTTAGCTGACATACAGTGGAACATTAGTTTCAGGTATACAATATCATGATTCAACATCTCATTACAACACCTGGTGCTCATCACAAATTTACTCCTTAATCCATCACCTATTCTTAAATATATATTCTTTGGCAAGCCAAGGCATATTGCATGGTAAAAATGTAGCCAAGTACCAAGGTTTGCTTGGAAACCTAAATATATAGTACAAACAGTAACAAATTATTTTAAAACAATTCATATGGAATCCAATTGCAAAGTGCTTGACACAATCAGTGCATTCTGGTCTCTTGTTGTTATGATCATAGATTTTGTAACTTACTGGGAAACATAAAATAAACTGAAATCATAAAGATACAAGCTAACAAACATAATACAGCAATCAAATTATGTTTAATTAGAAAAAAAATAGCTAAATCCTATCATGGACTTCTTTATTTTAATTACAGTCTTCAACAAAAGTTAATCTTCCAATATTGCACTCTGAAATCTCATCCATCAAAGTTTAACAAGTAGTGCAAGTATCACTTTAATTCACTACTTTGCGTATTTTTAAATCATCCCTTTTCATGGACATTATTCACATTTTACTTTTGCTTGTAGATTATTATCTCTTACCTAATTTTTAAAAGATTTATTTATTCATTTTAGAGTGAGAGAGACAGAGTGAGCAGGGGCAGGGACAAAGAGAGAGGGAGAAAGAATCTCTACCAGACTCTGCACTGAGTGTGGAACCTGAGGTGGGTCCTTATCATGACCCTGAAATCATAACTTGAGCCAAAACAAAGAGCCAGAGGCTTAACTGACTACACCACCTAGGAGCCCCTCTCTTATTTTAATTTTGATGAATGATGACTTTCTGAAAGAATGTAGCAATCTGGGAATCTTTAAAATGCTTGAAAATGGAACATTTTTTGTCATCCAAAGATTCAGACTTATGCAGGTCTGCTAGTCTAATAAAATACTATTTTTAGCAAAAGATGTTAATAGGCCACACCCCTTAGTAGGGCACTGGAGACAGTGATATGAGTGAGTTTGATGCTGCCAGACTAGAAGATCCTTCCTCCTCCCAAAGAGATGCATTAGGATGACTGAGCTCAGAGAGGATACATTTCCAGCTTGTGGAAGTCATCCTTTTATCTATGTGAGTAGGTCACAGTTATCTCTAATATTTAGTCATTTGTTTATCAGTCTGAACTCCACAAAATCCAAATTCCCATTACGTTTTCTATGTGGTTTTATAAATAAAAGTACTTTTTTATCTATCCCAAAATGTGAATAAGTAAGATGTATTCTAGCTGATGCAAACATAAGGTAGTACACTTGCAGTAAATTGTCAATTCAGTCACATAGAGGATTTAGCTGTTACTATATTATTTTTAACAGAACAGTCTGATCATGCTAATAATCTGAACGAAAAATGCAGCCTTTAATTTGTTTGGTCAATTAGGATCAGGAAAAACAATGTGAATGTTGTCAGTGTGCTCTAAATTTTGTTTTTACACTGAGAATAAAAGAGGAATATATATATACTCTGTTATCATTGAAAATATATTATTTTGCAACTTAAAGTAAATTAACTTTCTCTCCTCCACCTAATGACATTTTAGATATTTTATTTGCAGGTTAAATTAATTTCTCCTCTGGATTCTCAACCACTTCGTATGCATAGTCAAGTAGTTAGAATGACCCTGAGGTATCTACTTTGTGTAAATTTACTAACATTTTAATTTGTAAAAATTGTACCTCTGTATAATATTGTTATGAATTTTAATACAAGAAATAGTTTAACCTTATTACTTCTTGGAAAAATATAATTTCCTACCACTGATTTTATTTAAGTGACACCTTTAGTTGATTTTACTAGTAAATACTATAGACAAATAGCATGTTGACTAGAGAATTAGATCCACAATGATGAAGTTTTACACATATATTTCACCTTATAATAATGCATAGATACATATCATATCTCCTTTCAAAAGTTAAACACTACTAATTCTAAATTAAAAAGAAACCCAAAATTATAAACTTCACCAGAAAAGTATCATACAAAAAAGTATTTGCTAAAATGTTTGTAATGATTCTCTAAATTAATCTCTCTTGAATGTATACAAAGGGGGGAAAACTAGCTCAAATTGCTGAATTATTAAGCTATATCTGTTCACATGATAAAAATTTTAAAAAATCAAAAATCCATTAAAATCCTTAAATATGCAATAAAGTGAATGATAGCAGCCTAAATTTCCATAGATGGATTGTGTTATAAAAATTATTGTATATGTATATAAAAGAGTATTATCACCGTAGAATGGAAGGAAATTCTTTTTTTATGTAATAATTTTTATTATGTTATGTTAGTCACCATACAGTATATCTTTAGATTCTGATGTAGTGTTCCATGATTCATTATTTGTGTATAACACCCAGTGCACCATGCAATATGTGCTCTCCTTAATACCCATCACTGGCCTATCCCAATCCCCTACCCCCTCCCCTCTGAAGCCCTTAGTTTGTTTCCCAGTGTCCATAGTCTCTTGTGGTTCATTCCTCCTTCTGTTTACTCCCCCTTCATTCTTCCCTTCCCTCTCCTACCGATCTTCCTAGTTCTTATGTTCCATAGATGACAGAAACCATATGATAATTGTCTTTCTCTGCTTGACTTATTTTACTTAGCATTATCTCGTCCAGTCCCGTCCATGTTGCAGCAAATGTTGAGAAATCATTCTTTTTGATAGCTGAGTAATATTCCATTGTATATATGGACCACACCTTCTTAATCCAGTCATCTGTTGAAGGGATTCTCTGCTCCTTCCACGATTTAGCTATTGTGGACAATGCTGCTATGAACACTGGGGTGCATATGGTCCTTCTCTTAACTATGTCTGTATCTTTGGGGTAAATACTCAGTAGTGCAATTGCAGGATCATAAGGTAGCTCAGTTTTTAACTTTTTAGGGGACCTACATGGTGTTTTCCAAAGTGGCTGTAAGAGCTGATGCAAGGTACAAAACAAATGTTGAGGACATGTTTTTAAGTGAAACAAGTCAATCACTAAAAGGCACATTCTGTGTAATCCCACTAATCTAAAGATCCTATAGAAGTCCATTGTATGGAGCCAGAATAGCAGAATGGGGTTGCCAGATCCCAGGGACAGGGAGAAAAAGGAAATAATTTTTTCATGGGTACATAGTTTGAATTTTAGATTATGAAGAATGCTAGAATTATATATTGATGATCATTGGGGAACAATGTAAATGTACATAATGTCATTGTAGTGACAGTTATTTAAAAATAGGTAATATGATAGCAAATGTTATTTTAAGAAACTTACCCAACACTGTGCTGTTATTAAAGTACAGATTGATTTTAAGCAAGTGTTAAGTTTTATCATTTTTTCAAGAATGAGAGTTTAGAATAATGGAAGTAGAATTCTTCAAACCAAAGAAATGTGTTAGGAGGGTTTTGATGTGTCAGGAAAGTAGTAGAGAGATCCATAATTATGGAGTATATACAGTTACTAGGTGTGCAGAGTGCAAGTGTACAGATACAAGGGTGTGCAGACAACAAAGTGTTGGGAAGTGCAGTGAGGAGGAAGTGTGTTTCTATAATGTTAATTTTGAAACAACCAACTAAACGCTGAAGTATATAAAGCTGCCAGTGCAATGATGATGCTCAAGCAACGGAGGTAGGCATTGAGCGAGGTTTGTGTACTCTCTTCTCTGTCTTGATTGGCGTTCCAGTATCAGAGGTGCATGTAAATTGTGGGCAAATAGAATGACCACAGAAGAGGTTGACTCTTGCCATGCCATTGCATTGAATTAGAACGTACCACTGATATTGAATTAGTACCTTCATCTCTTCAGTTATGATCCTATTCATTCAACCAGCTAGACCAGTTTCAGTAGCAGATCAGGGTTGAAAATGCCTTTATAGATTTAGATTTTCTTGAGATTGAAGAAGAAATGAATTTATCTCTGTTTTGGGTAGTAATAAGTTTTATTTTCTCATTTCCCAATAAACTTGTCTCTGTGATTTTCAGGAGAAACAGTGTGATTATACAAAATCCCTTTATACAGTTAATGAAACATTGCATTTAGTATCATAGTCTTGCATTGGGGAACATATTCTAAGATGGTAATCATTATATTCAGTGTGTAACTTGATAAAATCAAACTAAATACACTAACAATTCCAAATCAAATTATGCCTCTATCTACAGATTACTTCCTTCTAGTTCCTATACTTTGGAAAGTAGGTTCTCTTCTTTGGAAATTTAAAATCCCTACTCAGATTAATCAATTCAGGAATATTATCTATTTTGGTTGGTTTCAATACTTCATGATATATTAGAAATGCATAGCCCTCATTAATAAGAGCATAGCGTTTATATTACTGAACACATTGATTTAATTCAGCTGCTAAGAATGTTGATTATGCATGATAAAAGCAAACACAAATGTCAATGACAAAGGGAATATTCTACTTATTTTCCTTTATGTTGATATCACACAGCACAAGACCTGCTGAAAACTTACTTCAATTCATCAAGAAATTTTATTCATTATAATAATTAAGCAAACTAAAAATGACTAGTGCTTATAATGAATATCAAAAGAAAAAAGGTGAAATTAATTTTATGAGCAAGTTAAAAAGTCTTTGCAAATCACAGATGAAAGATTGGGAATATATTTCAACAGCTTCACACAGATTATTTTCATGAGAAGTGTAATTGAAATAGAGCATTGTAAATGGTGAAAGCTCTGTCATCTGTTTCTTCATTTGCAGTGTCACTCCTGTTTGAAATCATGAACATCTGGAACACCACCTCAGATTTCATTCTCCTAGGACTCTTTAATCACACAGGAGCCCACCTATTTCTCTTTGTGATGGTTCTGACAATTGCCTTCACATCTCTAGTAGGCAATGCCCTCATGATTTTCCTGATTCACCAGGATGCCCGGCTCCACACACCCATGTACTTCCTACTGAGCCAACTCTCCCTCATGGACATGATGCTGGTCTCCACCGTTGTACCCAAAATGGCAGCTGACTACTTGACTGGCAAGAAGACTATCTCCCTTGCTGGCTGTGGGTTGCAGATCTTTATCTTCCTCACTCTGGGAGGGGGTGAGTGCTTCCTCTTAGCAGCCATGTCCTATGACCGCTATGTGGCTGTGTGCCACCCACTGAGATACCCTGTTCTCATGAGCTGGCAATTATGCCTGAGAATGACTACGGGGACTTGGTTCCTGGGAGCAGCTGATGGGCTCATGCAGGCAGCTGCTACCCTGAATTTTCCATTCTGCGATGCACATGAGATAGACCATTTCTTCTGTGAAGCTCCTACTCTGCTGCGTTTGGCTTGTGCTGACACAGTTGTTTTTGAGTATGTGATGTACATTTGCTGTGTACTAATGCTCCTGGTCCCATTTTCTCTCATCCTGATTTCCTATAGTCTCATCCTTGCAGCAGTTCTCCAGATGCATTCTAGAGAAGCCCGCAAGAAGGCTTTTGCCACCTGCTCCTCACATCTCTGTGTGGTGGGACTCCTTTATGGAGCTGCTATTTCTATCTACATGAGACCCAAATCCTATAGGTCAGCTAATTATGATAAAATAGTGTCGGTTTTCTATACTATCTTCACCCCATTGTTGAACCCTGTTATATACAGTCTGAGAAACAGTGACGTGAAGGAAGCCCTGAGAAAGTGTTTGAGTCAGTATGCTTCCTTAAGTCACGACTAACATTACATTGATTTGCCCCAGATTTCAAGCTTGTACAAAAACTGATTGTGGGATATTTCCTAGGAAAAGTTTTATATGTATTATATCTGTAACTGTAATATTTTACTTGAAAACCAGACACCACTGTGTATTTCACATTTTTTCGTGTATTATAATTTTACTGTATTTTTAAAATTGTTTATTTTTATCAAGATTTTATTTAAATTCAAGTGAGATAACATATAGTGAAATATACTGTCCGGTGTATTATTTAGTGTTTCAAAACACACATTGAACATCCAGTGCTCATCACAACAATTTCACTCCTCAATCTGCATCACCTATTTAACCCATCTCCCCCCAACCTTCCATCCAGTTACTTTCAGTTGTTCTGTTTAGTTGGGAGTTTGGTTCCTGGTTTTCCTCTGTTTTGTTTTCTTTTTCATTCCTTTCTATTTTGTTTTATTCTCTTTCTCTGACTGACATACTTTCCTTTGCATAATACTCTCTAGTTCTATCCATGTCCATCCAAATGGCAAGATTTCACTCTTTTTATGGCTGAGTAGTATTCCACCTCTTCTTTATCCATTCATCAGTTGATGGACATTTGAGCTGATTCCATAATTTGAATATTGTTGATAATACTTTTATAAACATGGGGTTCTTTGAATCAGTATTTTTGTATACTTTTGGTAAATACTGAGTAGTACAATTGTTGGGCTATAGGGTAGTTCCATTTTTAACTTTTGCAGAACCGTCACACTGTTTTCCTGTGTTTCTGCAACAGCTTGCATGCCCACCAACAGTATAAGATTTTTCCCTTCTCCACATCCTCGCCAATATGTGTTGTTTCCTGTATTGTTAATTTAAGCCCTTCTGATAGTTGTGAGGTGATAACTCATGTAGTTTAGATTTGTATTTCTATGATGATGAGTGATGGTGAGCATCTTTTCATTTGTCTGTCAGATGTGACAGACTGTTGGATTAGACTCTTTGGAAAAATGTCTAATCATGTCTTCTGCCTCTGTGTCTTTCTTGACTATATTTTTTATTTCCTGGGGGTTGTTGACTTTGTTAAATTCTTTTAGACTTTGGTAGATTTTGGATGTTAACCCTTTATCAGGTATTCCACTTGCAAATAACTTCTCCAATTCTGTAGGCTGCCTTTTAGTTTTGTTGATTATGTCCATCACTGTGCCAAAGCTTTTTATTTTGAGGAAGCCCCAACAGTTTATTTTTGCTTTTGTTTCCCTTGCTGGAGGAAAACTATCTAGTAAGAAGTTGCTTTAGCCCTTGAAAAGAGGTTACTGCCTGTGTTGTCCCCCAAGATCTTGCTGGTTTCTTGTCTTACATTTAGGTCTTTCATCCATTTTGAATTTATATTTGTGGATGGTGTAAGAAAGTGGTCCAGTTTTGGTTTTTTGCATGTTGCTGTCCTGGTTTCCTGGCACCATATGTTGAATAGACTGTCTTCTTTCCATTGGTTAAGTTTTCCCGGCTTTGTTGAAGATTAGTTAACCATGTAGTTGAAGGTCCATTTCTGAGTTTTCTATTCAGTTCCATTGATCTATGTGTCTGTTTCTGTGCCAGTACCATACTATCTTGACTCTATCTTTCTAATATAGCTTGATCTGTAATTGCAATGCCTCCAGCTTTGCTTCTCTTTTTCAACCTTGCTTTGGCTCTTTGGGGTCTTTTTGGGTCCGTAAAAATTACAGAATTGTTCATTCTAGCTCTGTGAGAAATTGCTGGTGGTATTTTTATAGGGATTGCATTAAATGCTTAGGTTCCTTTGGGTAGTATAGACATTTTTTTAAATATTTTTTTTATTATTTTATGTTAGTCACCATTTTAAACATGTTTGTTCTTCTCATCCATGTGCATGGAATGTTTTTTTTCATTTCTTTGTGTCCTCTTCAATTTCCTTTATAAATGTTCTATAGTTATTTTGAGTACAGATATTTCACCTCTTTAGTTAGGTTTATTCTTAGGTATGTTATTGTTTTGGATGCAATTGCAAATGGAATCAATCCTTTGATTTCTTTTTTTGCTGCTTCATTATTGGTATATAGAAGTGCAACAGATTTCTGTACATTGATTTTATATCTTGCAACCTGGGTTAATTCATGTATTAGTTCTAGCAAATTATTGGTGGAGTCTTTCAGATTGTCTACACAGGGTATCATGTCATCTGCAAGTAGTGAAATTTCACTTCTTACATTGGATGCATTTTCTTTCATTTTGTTTTCTTATTACTGATGCTTATACTTCCAGGAATACATTAAATACTAATGGTGATAGTGGACACTCCTTTCTTGTTTCTGACCATAGAGGAAAAGTTCTCAGTTTTTCCCTATTGGGATAATATCAGCTGTTGGTCTTTCATATATGGCCTTTATGATTTTGAGGTATGGTCCCTCTATTCCAAATTTGTTGTTTTTTTTTTTTGTCAAGAATGGATGCTGTATTTTTTCAAATACTTTTTCTGCATCTCTTAATAAGATAATATGGTTCTTATCCTTCTTTTAGTAATGTGTTGTATCATGTTCATTGATTTTCAAATATTGAAGCACCCCTGGATCATAATAAAACATTCTTTTGGATCATGGTCATTTTTTTTTTAATGTTCTGGATATAGCTCTTAATTCCATCAGGTGTAGTGTATCATTCAAAGTCTTTGTTTCCTTATTGATTTTCTGTTTGATGATCTGTCCATTGATGTCAGTGAGTGATAAAATCCCCTGCTATTATTGTATTATTACCAGAGTTTCTTCGTATCTGTTATTATTTGATTTATATGTTTGGGTGCTCCCATGGTGGGGACATAGTCATTTACAATTGCCAGATCTTCTTGATGAATAGGCCCCTTATTATTATATATACTAATATACTGATATAATTATTATATAGACCACTTATTAATATATAAAGACCCATCCCCCTCTCTTGTTGCAGCCTTTGGTATAAAATATAGTTTGTCTGATAGAAGTATGGCTTCTCAGGCTTACTTTTGATGTCCATTAGCATGATAACTGGTTCTCCATCCCCTAGCTTCCAATCTACAGGTACCTTTGGGTTTAAAATGAGTCTTTTATAGGCACCATATATATGGGTTTTGTTTTGGGTTTTTGTTTGTTTGTTTGTTTTTTGTTTTAATCCAGTCTCATGCCTTATGTCTTTTGAGCATTTAGTGCATTTACAGTCAGAGTGATTATTTATAGATATGAATTTACCTGCCACTGTGTTATCTGTAAAGTTAATGTTTCTGGTGATGTGTTCTGTTCCTTTCTAGTATTTCTTGCTTTTGGTCCTTTCTCACTTGAAGAGCTCCCATTAATATTTCATGCAGTGCTGTGTTAATTGTCAAAAATTATTTTATTTAGCTTTTGTTTGTCTTAGAAACTCTTTATCTCTACTTCTATTGTGAATGACAGCCTTGATGACTAAATTTCTGTTTTCTTTTCTCCCTCTCTCTCTCTCTCTCTCTTTTGGGGGGAGGCTACATATTTTTCCCATTTAGTGTTCAATATGTCATGGGACTACCTTGACATGTCTGTCAATTTTCTGTGAAGACATCTGCTGCTAACCTTATTTTTCTTCCCTTGTAGGTTAGGGATTTCTTGTCACTTGTTTCTTTCAGGATTCTTTACTTATTTCTCCATTTTTTTTTTCAAATTTTATGATTTGTCTTGGTGTTGGCTTGTATTGATTTTGGTGAGAGTCATCTTTGCCTCCTGGATTGCAATATCTGTTTCCTTCCCCAGATTAGAGAAGTTCTCAGCTATAAGTTGCTCAAATAAGCTTTCTGTCCCTTTTTGTCTCTCTTATCCTTCTGGGACTCCTATAATATGAATGTTATCATGCTTTAAGGAGTCTTTCAGTTCTCTAAGTCTATATTCATGATCTAATACTTTTCATTCGTCTTTTCAGCTTCATTATTTTCCATAATTATATCTTCTGTATCACTGATTCAATCCTCTGCTTCATTATTCCTCATTATCATTGCATTCTGTCAGTGTTGCGTATCAGTTATAGTTTTGTTTCTTTCTTTCTTTCTCTTCCTTTCTTTCTTTCCTTCTTCTTTCTTTTTTTTTTTTTTTTCATGACCAGTTTTTACTTTTGTGTTTGCATGGGTTTTTTTGTTTGTTTGATTTTTGTTTTTTGTTTTTTGTTTTTTTTGTTTTTTTTTTTTTGTCTCTTGAGTAAGGGATTCTCTAGAGTCTTGCAGGCTTTTTGCAAGCCCAGGTAGTAATCTTATGATTATTGTCGTAAATTCTGGTTCAGGCACTTAATTATATCTGTTCTCATTAAATTCCTGGCCATGGCTGCTTCCTGTTTTCTTTTGGAGTGAATTCCTCCATCTTTTCATTTTATGTAGGTCATTGTGTGTGTGTGTGTGTGTGTGTGTGTGTGTGTGTGTGTTTGTGTGTGTGTGTTAGTTTTAGGAAAGGATGTTACATTTCTGCTCCTGGGATTAATGGCTATATTAAAAAGGTGTCCTATACTAAAATAGAAGTGTTTCAAAGTGTGTGCTCTGCTGCGGTGTTTTGTGTGTTCCTTTATTCAACTTAGTCCCCTGCAGAGTTTCTCATTGCCTGCACTGGGGATGTCTTCACCATATCCCCTGTGTGGAAAGTTTTAACCAGGTGTGTCTTTGTCTGCTTGTTAATAGAAGCTAGATCCTATTTCCCTTAGAGCTGAAGCTTTACAGCACTCTATGATCAATAAATTTGGTGCATGGTCTTCTGCAATAGGGGACTGCTGTGATGATTCTCATATGGACCTGCCCTAGGGAGATGCATCTGCAGGACACAGGTGAGCAGAGATTGGCCTAAGCGGCTGCTATAACCATGGGGGTGAGGGTGGCACTTTGTTGCTCACTGAATTTTTCAATGCTGATTGATGGGGTCAAAATGGCATCACCTTTATCTCTCAATCCAGAGTGGGGAGTCCATGTCCACTACTCTTCAGGAAGTACATACAGAAGAGGGAAAATGCCCATCTTGTGTCCCTGACTTCCATTAGATTCTTGCCTAACCTGTGTCTGAAATGTCTGCCAGCCAGGTGGCACCGTACTCTTGTGTTTTATTTCAGGCACATGTCTGGGTTTCAGAACTCCCAGTTTTAGGGAACTGGGACACCAGTGACCCATGCTGATCTCACCACAATGTGACTGGCACTAGGGGAGGGCCTCACCACAATGTGACTGGCACTGGTTTGTATCAGAAAGGCAGTCACCAGGCCACACAGCTATTTGAAGTTAAAGGTAAAGTGCAGCAAAAAGCTGACACTGAAGTTTGCTGCCCTTGGCAAGTGCTTCTGTTCCTATGCTAGTGAACAGGGCAGCATGGTTTTGCCTACCAGCTATTTTGTCCCCAGAGAGGCAGTGTCACCACTGCCAAACACATTCCAAGAAGAGTAACTCTTTCTTCCTGTGTAACCATGGGGATCCTCAGACCATGCTGCCTGCTCCTGATCATACAACCTCCTTCCACACAGGAGGAGCACACCTGAGTCCCTAAGACACAACCCTGGTGATAGTTTAGACTTCCAAAACCTCAGAAAATGAGTTGTGCTGCTTATAAAAACTTGTGATATTTAGCCCTTCTAGTTTTCCCAGTCAATGATTTTGGGGAAAATGTGTGCATGTGTGTGTGTGTGTGTGTGTGTGTGTGGTGTGCGCACACACGCAATCCCCTGCTTGCTGCACTCTCCCTCTCTCTCCCCTCTCTCCTTCATCAGATACCCCTCCCCTTAGCAGAACCTGAATTTTTTTTGTTCCCCAAATCGACTCTCCACAGCTTCTACCTTCCACAATGTGGCTGTTTTTCTCCACTAGATGTGCTCTTGGTTCTTTGGCCCTTACATCAATTTCCTGCATGTTCAGAATGATTTGATATTTATCCAGGTGTGTCAAGGTACAAAGCAAGCTTAGGGTCCCCCTAGTACTTCACGATCTTAAATCATCCTCATTTATTGCCACTCTGATCTTAATTATTTCCTTACTTATACTAACTCTGGGGTGTCTGTTCTTTTTCTACTTCCTTGAGATATAAAGTTAGATCACATGTGTGAAGATTTCTTCTTTTTAATAGAGGCATTTGTCACTATAAATTTCACTAAGAACTGTTTTTGCCACATTAATGAACTTCAGATTTTTCTTCCCTGCACTTTTATTTGCTTTAGAAAATATTCAGTTTTGACTTCTGTTTGATTTTCTCATTGAACTATTAGTTGTTCAGGAGTGTGTTGTTCATTTTTCCTCTTTTTATTGATTTTTAATTTCCTGACATTCTGATCAGAAAAGAATACACTTGGTATGATTTCAATGTTGTTAAATTTTCTAGGACTTTTCTGTGTCCTGTGATACTTCTATCTTAAATAATGTTCTGTGTACACTCGAGAATAATGTGTATTTTGCTGCTCTTGATTGAAATTTTCTCTCAATATCTTTTATGTCTATTTTCTCTAAAGTTAGATTCAAAACCAGCGTATCCTTATTTTCTTCTGATTTGCCACTCATTGTTAAATGTGAGGTGTAAAGTGGCCACTACAATTCTATTGCTGTCCATTATTTCTTTCAGGTGTGTTAATATTTGACAACTGTGTTCGAATGCTACAGAGTGTTCTAAGTGTTCAAAAATTTGCAACCTAATTAGAAACCATGGGAGGTATATATTTCTTTATAACCTTGGATGTGGTAAAAATTGCACTGTCTAGATATAGATATAGATATAGATATAGATATAGATATAGATAGATAGATATAAAATCATATTCTGTACTCCTTAAGTGTGTATAATTATTACTTGTCAATCAGACATTAATAAAACATATTTTTTGAAAATGAAGAAAGTATATTTTTAGGAAATAGATAATCATAGAGTGAACACCAAAAATATTACAATTAAAGAAGGAAATTATATGAAATGAATTCTTAAATATTCAATCTCCCTTTCTAGTTTTCCTTTAGTGTTTGGAGTAAACAATCACTGTTTTGTCACCTGCACAGACTAATAAATGATAAGTGTTTGAGATCAAACATTAAGCAAATAAATTGAATTCAATGGATGCATTTTCTCTTTATTAGTTATCTTTGTTTTTAACATTTTATTCACTTATTTGTGAGAGACTGGGAGAGAGAACACACGCAGTGGGGGTGGCAGGCAGAGGAAAAGCAGGTTCCCCACCGAGCAATGAGCCCAACATAGGACTCAATCCCAGGATGCTGGGATCATGACCCAAGCCAAAGGCAGGTGGCTTAGCAGACTGAGCCACCCAGGCATACCTTTATTGGTTATCTTTACTGAGTAATGTCAAATAATGTTTTGCATGGAATATGTTAATATGGTATTGACATATAGGAATGAAGTGTGATTATAAATAAACTCATTGTACGTCCCATAGTAAAAACAAAATATAAAGAAAAAAATCTTATGATCAAATTGAGGGACAGGGATAATCCATAATATATGGAATAATTTCTGAAAAATATAGTAAGCAAAAGAACATAGAATCTTTATAATGAAGTAAAAGAAATGAGTATAATGAAGAGTCTATGATCAATAAATACATTTTTAAATTTATATTTAAAGGTAAAAAGTGTCAAACAGTGAGGCACAAGGTGAATATCAAAGTAGATGAGGCAAATATTTCAGTGTGTGAATAATAACATCTAAAACTTCACTTAATAAATTATATTCAAACCTTAATTGTATCAAAAAATTGCTTATTTACTTTCATATAACACCCAGTGCAGTAATGAATCATGGAACTTTACATCAAAAACTTGGTATGTACTGTATGGTGACTAACATAACATACTAAAAATTTTTTATAAAACAACAATGACAAAAACAAAAAACATAAAAGCAAAAAATTGCTTCTTTAATTCTATTTTGGGATAATGTTTATTTTTATTTTTATTTATTTACTTATTCTTCTATTTTAGGAAATTAAGGCAACAATTAAAGCAACTCTCTTAGAAAATAATTGTATAATTTAAAAGCTATGTACTTACATGACCAAGTGGGATTCATCCCTGGGATGCAAAGGTGGTACAATATTCGCAAATCTATCAGTGTGAAAGATTATATCAACAAGAAAAAAGGCAAGAATCATATGATCCTCTCAATAGATGCAGAAAAAGCATTTGACAAACTACAGCATCCTTTCCTGATTAAAACTGTTCAGAGTTTAGGGAATGAGGGCACATTCCTCAAACTCAATAAAACCATCTATGAAAAGCCTACAGCAAAAATCATTCTCAATGGGGAAAAAATGGAAGCCTTTCCCTTAAGATCAGGAACACGACAAGGATGCCCACTTTCGCCACTATTATTCAACATAGTACTAGAAGTCCTTGCAACAGCAATCAGACAACAAAAAGGGATAAAAGGTATTCCAAATCAGCAAAGAAGAAGTCAAAATGTCTCTCTTCGCAGATAACATGATACTTTATATGGAAGACCAAAAGAATCAACTCCCAAACTATACAGGCAAAATACCATTGGTCAGAAAACTATAGAATACTTATGAAAGAAATTAAAGTGGATACAAAGAAATGGAAAAATTTTGCATGCACGTGGATTGGAAAACAAAAACAAAAACAAACAAACAAAAAATCATTGCTAAGATGCCTATATTACCCAAATAAATCTACACATTTAATTTAATCCCAATCAAAATACCACCAGCAGTTTTCCACAGAGCTAGAACAAATAATTTTAAAATTTTTGTTGAAGCAGAAAAGATTCCAAATAGCCAAAGCAATCCTGAAAAAGAAAAGCTGGAGCATCACAATTCCTGTTCAAACTATATTACAAAACTATATTCAAGACAGAATGAGACTGGCAGAAAAGCAGACACATAGATCAATGGAACAGAATAGAAAATCCAGAAATGTACCCATAAATATATGGTCCACCAATCTTTGACAAATCAGAAGGTATATACAATGGAAAGAAGGCAGTCAATTTAACAAATAGTGCTGGGAAAACTGGACAGTAACATATAAAAAAATAAAACTGGATCATGTTCTTAAACCATTCACAAATATAAATTCAAAATGGATGAAAGACCTACATTTGACAAAGTAAAACATGAAGATGTTTTACCTGGAGGACAATACAGGTAGTAACCTCTTTGACATCAGCCATTGCAACTTCTTACTAGATATGTCTCCTCCGGCAGAGGAAACAAAAGCAAAAATAAACTATTGGGAATTCATCAAGATAAAAACCTTCTTCATTGTGAAGGAAACAATTAATGAAAGTAAAAGGCAGCCTACAGAATAGGAGAAGTTATTTGTAAATGGGGTATCTGATAAAGTGTTAATATCCAAAATGTATACAGAACTTACCAAACGCAAGACCCAAAAAACAATCAGTTAAAAAATGGGCAAAATACATGATTAGACATTTTTCCAAAGAGGAAATACAGAAATCCAGTAAATACATGAAAAGATGCTCATCACAACTCATCATCATGGAAATACAAATCAAAACTACAATAAGATATTGCCTCAAAACAGTCAGAAGTGTTAAAATTAACAATATAGGAAACAAGAGATGTCAGCAAGGATGTGGAGAAGGGGGAAAACTTACAGTGTTGGTGGGAATACAAGCTGATGCAGCCACTCTGGAAAACAGCATGGAGGGTCCTCAAAAAGATAAAAATAGAGCATATCACAATGTTTATAGAAGAGTTATCAGCAACATTCAAATTATGGAATCAGCCCAAATGTCCTTTTTCCAATGAATGGGTAAAAGAGAGCTGGAATGTTAATCGGCCATGAAAAGAATGAAATCTTGTCATTTGGAAAGACATGGAATGACCTAGAGATGTTTATGCTTAGGGAAGTAGGTCAGTCAGAGAAAGAAAATTACCATATGATTTTACTTATATGTGGAATATAAGAAACAAAAGAAAAGGAAAAAACACAGGCAAATCAGGAAACAAACTCTTACCTATAGAGAACAACCTGAAGGTAACTTGATGAAAGGTGGGGGGATAGGTTAAATAGGTGATGCTCTTTAAGGAGGGCACTTGTGATGAGCCCTGGGTCTTCTATGTAAGTTTTCAATTGCTAAATTAGAAACCAGAAACTAATATTACACTGCATATTTATGGGCAGGAAGTAGACTATAACTTGAAATAATGATCTTAATTTTTAAAATACAATAAAATGATTATACATAAAAATGTGGAATATAGTGGTGTGTCTACATTTTAAAGTTAAACAGTAACAGTTATAGATATAATGCATATATAAACTTTCTCTATGAAATCTCACACAGTCAATGTTTTTAAAAAATATTTTATTTATTTATTTGTCAAAAAGATAGAGCACAAGCAGGGGGAGTAGCTGGCAGCAGGAGAAACAGGCTCCCAGCTGAGCAAGGAAATAATGCGGGACCACATCCCAGGACCTTCTATCTTTACCACAGCCAAAGGCACATGCTTAACCAACTGAGCCACCAAGGTGTTCCACACACAGTTTTGTAAAAACTTGAAATTTGGGGCAAAGCTAATGACTATAAGTCATGACTTAAGGGCTGCACACTGACGCATACACTTTCTCAGGGCTCCCTTGACTTCACTATTCTTCAGACTATAGATGATGGGTTCAACAAAGGAGTGAAGATAGTGTAGAAGGCTGATACTACTTTATCATGATTAGCTAACCTATAGGATTTGGGTCTCATGTAGATAAAAATAGCAGCTCCATAAAAGAGTCCCACAACACAGACATGTGAGGAGCAGGTGGCAAAAGCCTTCTTGTGGGCTTCTCTAGAACACATCTGGAGAACTGCTGCAAGGATGAGACTATAGGAAATCAGGATGAGAGAAAATGGGACCAGGAGCATTAATACACAGCAAATGTACATCACATACTCAAAAACAACTGTGTCAGCACAAGCCAAACGCACCAGAGTAGGGGCCTCACAGAAGAAATGATTGATCTCATGTGCATTGCAAAATGGGAAGCTCATCGTAGCAGCTGCCTGCATGAGCCCATCAGCTGCCTCCAGGAACCAAGACCCCATAGTCATTCTCAGGCATAATTGCCAGCTCATGAGAACAGGGTATCTCAGTGGGTGGCACACAGCCACATAGCGGTCATAGGACATGGCTGCTAAGAGGAAGCACTCACCTCCTCCCAGTGACATGAAGAAGAAAATCTGCAATCCACAGCCAGCCAGAGAGATGGACTTCTGGCCAGTCAAGTAGTCAGCTGCCATTTTGGGCACAATGGTGGAGACCAGCATCATGTCCATGAGAGAAAGTTGGCTAGGTAGGAAGTACATGGGTGTGTGGAGCCGGGCATCATGATGAATCAGGAAGAACATAAGGGCATTGCCTACTACAGAGGTGAAGGTAATTGTCAGAACCATCACAAAGAGAAATAGGTGGGCTCCTGTGTGATTAAAGAGTCCTAGGAGAATGAAATCTGAGGTGGTGTTCCAGATGTTCATGATTTCAAACAGGAGTGACACTGCAAATGAAGAAACAGATGACAGAGCTTTCATCATTTACAATGCTCTATTTCAATTACATTTCTCATCAAAAGAATTTCTGTGAAAATGTTGAAATATAAATCCTTATCTGAGATTTGCAAACTCTTTTTAACTTGCGCATAAAATTAATTTCACCTTTTTTCTTTAAATTTTCACTAGAAGCACTTAGTTTTAGTTTGCTTAATTGGCATAATGAATAAAATTTCTTGATAAATTGAAGTAAGTTGTCAGCAGGTCTTGTGCTACAGGATGTCAATATAATGGAGAAGAATTAAAAATATTCCCTTTGTCATTGACATTTGTGTTTGCTTTTATCATGCATAATCAACATTCTTAGCAGCTGAATTAAATCAATGACTTCAGCAATATAAAAGCTATGTACTTATTAATGAGGGCTATGCATTTCTAATATATCATGATGTATTGAAACCAACCAAAATAGATAATTTTCCTGATATTGATTAATCTGGGAAGGCATTTTTTACTGTCCAGAAAAGAGAACCTACATTCCAAAGTGTAGGGACTAGAAGGAAATAATCTGTAGATAGAAGCATAACTTAATTTGAAATCGTTAGTGTATTTAGTTTGACTTTATCAAGTTACACACTGAATACAATGATTACTCTCTTAGAATATGTTCCCCAGTGCGAGACTATGATACCAAATGCAACGTTTCTTTAACTGTGTTAATGGATTTTGTATAATGATACTGTTTCCTGTGAAAGTCGCAGAGACACAATCCTTTTTGGGAAGGTGAGAAAATAAATCTTATTAGTACCAGATACAGAGATAAATTCATTTCTTCTTCAGTCCCAAGAGAATCTAAATTTCTAACGGTATATTCTTTTTTTAGTATATTATATTTTATTTTATTTTATTTTATTTTATTATATATATATTTATTATATTATGTTACAGTACAGCCCTAGTTTTTGATGTAAAGTTCCATGATTCATTACTTGTGTATAACACCCAGTGTTCCATGCAATAAGTGCCCTCCTTAATACCCATCTTCATCCTACCCCATTCCCCCACCCCCCTCCACTCTGAAGCCCTCAGTTTGTTTCCCAGAGTCCCTAGTCTCTCATGTTTCATTCCCCCTTTTTTTACCCCCCCTTCTTCTTCCCTTTCTTCTCCTACCGATCTTCCTACTTCCTATGGTATTTTCATCCCTGATCTGCTATTACCGAAAAGTTTCTCCCTTGTTGAATGAATAGGATCATACTTGAAGTGATGAAGATGCTAATTAACTATCAAAGATGTGGTCTAACTTAATTAAATGTCATGACCGATGTCTTCTATGGTCATTCTATTTGCCCACAATTTACATACATCTCCAATACTGGAATGCCAATGAAGACAGAGAAGACAGTGCAAAATGCTCAATCAGTTTCTAACTCTGTCCTCGAGCATCATCATTGTACTGGTGGCTTTATACTTCAGGGTTTTAGTTGGTTGTTTCAAAATCAAACATTATAGCAATACCCCTCCTTCTCACTGCATTTCCAAAAGCTTTCGTACCTCTACACATTCATATCTGTAACACTTGCACTCTGTACACTTAGTAACTGTGTAAATTCCCTAATTATGGATCTCTCTATTGCCCTCATGAAGGACATCAAAACCCTCCTAACACATTTATTTGACCTGAAGAATTCTTATTTCCCTTTTTTCTAGATTCTGTCATTCTTAAAAAAATGATAAAACTTAAAACTTGCTGAAAGTCAATCTGTACTTTAATGACTTTAATAACTTACTATCTTATTGCCCATTTTCAAGTGTACTGTCACTACAGTGGCATTACGTATATTCACATTATTCTGCAACCATCACCAATATCTATGACCAGGACCTTCATAATCTAAAATGGAAACTCTGTACCCATTACAAAATGATTTTCTGTCTCCCTGTCCCTGGGAACTGGCAAGCCCCATTCTGTTATTCTGGCTCTATTCAATTGACTCCTATAGGATCCTTAGATTAGTGGGATTACACAGAATTTGTGTTTTTGTGTTTGGCTTATTTCACTTAATATCATGTCATCAACATTTGTTCATGTTGTAACATGTGTCAGAATTTTTCTTCTGTTCTAAGTTGAAAAGTATCCCTTTGTATGTATATACATTTTCTTTATTAATTCATTCCTATATAGACATTTGGGCTGCTATCATTCATTTCTACACTTAAAGATAAATTTAATGGGATTTTTGATATTAGATATTTTTCAAATTTTTATAATGTGAACAGATATAGCATATTAATACAGCAATTTGATCTAATTTTTTCCCTTTACACCCATGCAAGACAGATGCACTTAGAGACTCATTACAAAAACTAGAATTACTTATTTAGCAAATAATTCTGTTGTGACACTTTTTATATTGAAGTTTATAATTTTTGTTTCCTTTTTAATTTGGAATTAGTAGTGTTTAACTTTTGAGTGGAGATAGGTTATGTATGTATGCATTATTTTAGGGTGAAATATATGTATAAAAATTCTGTTAGAGCTATTGATCTAATTGTCTATTCAACATGTGTTTGTTTATAGCATTAATTAGTAAAGTCAATTAAAGGTGTCAGTTACATGAAATCAGTGGTAGTAAATTATATTTTTCAAGAAATAATGTTAAATTATTTTTGTATTAAAATTCTTAACTAAGTTTCAATATTATACAAGAGGCACAATTTTGCACTAATGAAAATGTTATTAAGCCTACACAAAGATGATTCTACAGGAAAAGTCCTAACAAATTGACTATGCAAGCAAAGTTATTGGAAATCAAAATGAGAATTTAACTTATCCTGCAAATAAAATATGTAAAAATGTCATTAAGTGGAAGATGAAAGCCTAACACTAGCTACTGTAAGGAACTGGAAAGTTTAATAGACTGATGTTTTTTCTCTATGCTATAAAACAGCTATCATTTCTTATGTTTTCAGTTTTGTTTTGTTTTATTTTACTTAGAATTGTGCTGAAATAGTGATAACATTATTTTAAATTATTAAATAATATCTTTTTCAATGATAATAGAAGGCACTGGTATATACTTTTTTTTTCCATCTCATGGTGTGATAAAGAAAATTTAGAGCATGCTGATACTTTTACTTCTGTATTTTTCTGATACCCATTACCCTAACTTAACCTAAAACTGTATTTTTCCCCTCAGACTACCAGGATCATTAATCAACTGTTCTGCTAAAAATAAAATAATAACAGTGAAATCATTTATTTGACTGAATTGACAAGTTACTGCAAGAGATTTAACCTGATGAGTGTGTCAAGTAGCATGCCTTAGATTTTCACATTGTGGGATAGATAAACAAACAAACAAAAATATTTGTAACACTGCATAGACAAAGTAATGTGACTGGATTTTCTGGAGTTCAGAACTGTTAAACAAATTCCTAAATATTAAAGATTATTGTGATCAACTCACATGGATAAAAATGATGATGTCGATAAGCTTGACCTCTATCCCTTCCGAGCAGAATCATCCTAATGCATCTCTTTGGAGGAGGAAGGATCTTATAGTCTGGCAGCATCAAACTCACTCATATCTGTTACTAGAGTGTGCTATTAAGGGGTGTGGCCTTTTGACATGTTTTGCTAAAAAACACTCTTATTAGGATGGCAGACCTGTGTAAGTCTGAATCTTTGGATGACAAAAAATGTTCAATTTTCAAAGATTGTTAAGATTCCCAGATTCCTACATTCTTTCAGGAATCTGTGATTCATTAAAACTTGAGTAAGAGCGAATCATCTACAAGCAAAACTAGTAAGTTAATAAATGCCCATGAAAAGGAATGATTTAAAAAAATACATCAAGGATTGAATTAACGTGATACTGGCATTACTTATTAAAACTTTGATGGGGGAGATTACAGAGTACATTATTGAGAGCTGAACTTTTGTCAAAGACACTAATTAAAATGATAAGCCCATAGGAGGACTTAGCTATTTTTTCTAATTAAACTTAATTTGACTGCTGTGTTGTTACGTTTGTTAGATTGTATATTAATGATTTTATTTGATTTGATTTCATTTTATATTTGTAGGCAAGTTATAAAATCTATGATAACAGCGACAACAGGGCAAAATGCATTTATTGTGTTAAGCACTTAGCAGTTTGATTCCATTAGGGTTTTTTCAAAGATTTTGTTATTGTTTGTACTGTATATTTTCAGTTTCCAAGCAAACTTTGGTACTTGGCTACATTTTTACCAAGTCATTTGCCTTTAATAAAGAATGTAAATTAGGATCACGTTCCATAACTGTAAAATTTTAAAAAAAATCTGACAGAATAATTACTGGAAAACACCATCTCTGTACAAATGTGAGATAATATAATTGCTTAATCCATGTGAGCTGTAAGAAGTGTACTTTATTTGTTTTGGAGGGAAGCACATTGTAGATTTCAGTGACACTTCTGGCTTCAGATGTTGAATCTTATCAAAGTGACAAACACAACTCTGATTTAGAACATTATTGACCACCTGAGTGAAAACTACATTAAGTAAAGCTATATTATTTTCGGGGAAATAAACTACAGGCTACAAGCTGAGTCTGAGAAGTACATTATAGATAGGTAGTATATCAAGTTTTGTAAGACTTTCTGCAAGAGTGGAAAAATAATTTTCAGTAAGTATTCATATTTTTCTGTTTTGAACTCTGCAGTGCCTCAGGCAAAAGGCTGTCAAACAACGCTCTAGTAAAACAGGGTGCTACTGTCTGATGTGACAAAGAGACTGTGTGCTATGTGGATCAAATGCTCTGCAGATTCCCAGGGGACAGGAGAATGAGGAACAGATAAGCTTCATGTCAGAGGAGGAAAGGCACATAACACTCAGAACTCCATAAGAAAATTACAATGAATTATAATGAACCTGGGCATCTAAATGAGATTAATTTAGGACTATTTATAAGTGTGTGAGCATAATTGTTGGAATCCATAAAGACGATGTAACAGACCTCCATTTTATTAAGAGATATTTTTGTCACCATTCTCCCCTGCAGGTCTTTAGGAATGGAGAAGATTCCAGAGGACATATAGACAGGCTGTGTGGAAAACACCTTATAATAGGTGTTTGACCTAGCCAAACAGCAGGTACAGGAAGCCACAAACCAGCACGATGGTAGCAAAATAAATAAATATCACTCCTTTTTTAAGCCAACCTCAAGGGACACATTTGCAAGAAAGATATTGGCAAGCAGGAAGTTTACTGGGGAGTATTCTAATGATCAACACCCATGCAATAAAGGAAGCAGAATAGGGCACAGGGAGATGTTGAAATGGAGGCAGACCCAACCAAGTTCTCAGCTACCCTGGGTGGAATTCTGAGTTGGTCCTTCCATGTGTTCCTCTTGCAATAGTGTCCCCACTGAAGTACTCTTTGAGTGTGGCCTGCTGACAGGAAGGGATCATGACCATAGGTTATGGAGTTTTCCTCAACCAAGATCAATGCTTGCACCTTTTTGTTTAATTTAAATTTGATTAATTAACATATACCATATTATTAGTTTCAGAGGTAGAGTTAGTGATTCAGTTGCCATAACACTCAGTGCTCATTATATAAAGTTACCTCTTTAATGCTTGCACTCCTAATAGCAGGAAGAAGTACTTCAGTCCTGTCAGGAAAAGTGGAATATAAGAGCACACAAACATGCAAGATAACACTCCAGGAGCTACACTCCATCAGAAGTCAGAGTGCAGGGGATTCTCGGATGCCATCACACAGGTTGGCTTCCTGTAGCACATGCATATGGATCATGTGATGGAGTGCACAGGAAATATCTAGCAAGAATGCCCAGTTCAATAAATATATAGTTTCCTTCCAGTTAGAAGATACAAAGAAGTTTGGCATTTGCCTACAAGTAACATGCTGGCATGAGGAACTCAAAATATCTGCTAGCAGATCTGGCTTTTGGTTTAGACAAACTATTAATATGTCTCTGATGAAACCATCAATCCTGAGCTGGGGACCTGGAACTCTATCCAAAAAGCAAAGGTCAGTGTGATGGATAGCATGTATTTCTGATATGGTTCAAATGTAAAGATAAGGGTAATCCACTATAGAAGTGTGTCCCCTTGTCTCAGCTCAGATTCTGAAACCAACAGCTCTCAAAAGATCTCAGGATTTTTTTTATCTGAGATCAAAAGATCTCAGATCTCAGCTCTGAACTATGGATTCAACTGTGTTCCTCCAAATTACTCTGATCTGCATTCTAAACCCAATTGTGATGGCATTTAGAGAATAGGTCTTTACAGAAGTCATGAAGTTATTATTTATTTATTCCTTCATTTATTTATATTTTTATTATTATTTATCCATTTATTTATTATTCTTTTAAAAATTGACTATAATTGACACACAGTATTACATTTGCTTTATGTGTAGAATGTAGTGAGTTGAGTCGTTTATACATTGTTATGTTCACCACAAGTGTAGCTATAATTGGTACCATTACACACATATTAAAATATCACTGACTCTATTACTTGTGCTCTGCCTTTTATTCTGTGACATCTTCATTCCATAATTGGGAAGCCTGTATCTCCCACTCTTCACTCATTTTGTCCAACCCCAACACACTTTCCGCCTGCAAACATCACTGTCCTCTCTGCATTTATAGGTCTTATTCTGGATTCATTTTTATTCATTTATTCTAGATTACTTATTAGTGCAATGATAGGGTATTTGTCTTTCTCAGTCTGATTTATTTCATTTAACATAATACCTTTTATATCCATCCACATTGTCTCATATGGCATGAAGTCATCTTTTTTTATGTCTGAGTAGTATTTTGTTGTGTGCTGGTGTGTGTGTGTGTGTGTGTGTGTGTGTACATGCGTGTGTTTGTGTGTGTGTGTGTGCATATTTTGTGGACCACATCCTCTTTAGCCATCTGCTTATCAAGGGACTCATAGGTTGTGTCCACACCTTGGCTATTATAAATACAACTGCAGTAAATATTATGGTTTGTATAATTTTCAAATTACCATTTTTCATTTTCTTTGGTTAAATGTCCAATAGTGGAATTATTGAATCATATGGTATTTCTATTTTTAATTTTTTGAATAATCTCCATAGTGTTTTCCTCAGTGCCTGCACCTTTGCGTTGCCGTCGATGGGATGCAAAACTTCCTTTTTCTCCACTTCCTTGCCAACACTGTTTATTTCTTGTCTTTATGATTCTAGCCATTCTGATGGGCGTAAGGTGAGAACCATTTTGGTTTTGATTTCTACATGCCTTATAATTAATAAGGTTGAGCATGATTTCTTGTATCTGTTGACCATGTGTATGATCTACATGTCTTCCTTGAAAAAATGTCTATTCTGGTTCTCTGCCCATTTTTAATCAGATTATTTGTTGTTTTGGTGTTGAATTTTATGAATATGATTTTTCTATACTTTTTGAATAGTAACCCCTTAATGCGTATATCATTTGGAAAAATGTTCTCCCATTCATAGGTTGTTTTCTTATTTTGTTTTGTTTTGTTTTGGTAATAGATATTTTAGAATAAGTAACATTAAATACCCCATAAAATTCATTTGAATAAATCAATCAAATATGCCAATGAATTTAATGAAAATAGCATTAGGTCACTGTGCAAAGTGAGATATAAGTAAATATTATGACCTGTTAGAGGATCATTTTAGAGATCATTCTTGCATTTTTAAAAATTCTACTGGGCACGTGGGTGGCTCAGTTGGTTAACTCTCTGACTCTTGATTTTGGCCCAGCTGGTAATCTCAGTATCATGAGATTGTGCACTGCATCGGGCCCTGTGCTTTGGCTGGAGTCTGCTTTGATTCTCCCTAGCTCTCCCCCCTGCCCCTCATGCTCATAGTCTCTCTATCTCTCTCAAATAAATACATAAATCTTTAAACACTAAATAAATAAATATATAAATCCTACAAATCATGCAATTCCTCTTTTACCACACAATATCTGTTGTTTTCTTACCCTAATGCATCAAAATGTTGAGAAAACCAGGAGACTTTTAAATGAGAATTGGGGTGGTGTTGTAGGAGATCTAAAATAGACATCTTCACTATGGTTTATTTAATAATAGGAAAGCTATTTAAGTTTCCTAAGACTTCATGTGCTATTTTATTTTTGAAAATATTAAAGTCTAGCAGATTCAGTACAGGAAATATGAGGAATCTATCCATGGATCCCTAAACACATTCAATGCCTCATTGAACCAGAGCTGTCAGCTGATTTTAGTTTCTCTGGTAGGCACAGTATAGTGACAAGTGAGTACAAGACATACTATTCCTGCCACTCTATGTCCCAGTGTTGTGACTTCAATGAAATATTGCAAAACGAGGTACTAAAAAAAAAAATGCTATCAAAGCTATCTATGTATACTGACAGGAGTTATTTGTTTGTATTTATTTATTTCTGCTATTAGGTCAATGATCTATATTTTGATATTATTAAATAAAGTAATTTTGGAAAGTAAATATAGTTATTATTTTAAATGATATGAATAGAATAAATCACATTTTTTATAAAATTGTTTTGTGTATCAATTATGCAATGATTGTGAAATGCTGGTATTTTTATATTGACCTTCCACCTAACTTTTCTCTTGAAAGTGGTACATAAGGAAGAAAAATACTATATGATAATTCATGGTTTTTCTTCTTCAAGCATCACTTCTAAGAGTACAGTATGTTGGAAAGTCAATATAAAAATATAAGCATTTTACACTGATTACATTACTATTTTCAAGTTTTTATTTAAATTTTAGTTAGTTAACATATAGTATAATATTGGTTTCAGGAGTAGAATTGAGTCATCAATTACATAAAGCACACAATGTTCGTTACATCAAATGCTGTCCGAAATATCCATCACCCACAATCATTACATTATTAATATACAAAACAATTCTATAAGTGTAATTTTTACTATTCTCTAGTATTTTAGAAGTTACATTAAATTAATATTTTCAAAAAAACTGAGCACAAAAAGAAAAAGTAGGGGGGAAAACTGTGTTTTTTCTAGCAATAATATTAGTTACTATTGAGCTACCACCTGTGTGAACAGTGATTCAGATTTCAGTTCAAGCATTAGAATTAGTTTTCTCCTGTGACATCTATTTATGTCTAATTTTTACATATTACATAAGACCCTCTTAGAAAATCAGTTTGTAACCATATGTATTATGACTTACACAAGCAACTAGGTTTCTATATTCTTCCTAAAAGTACTTACTTGTGAGATTAACCAAAGCACAGATTAAACTAGAGAAGAACAATAAATATCACTTCCTAAGTACTGCTTATTTTAAGTGTTTGTCTGAATTATGAAAGTTATTAGACTATATGCAAGAGATTTAATTGATGATCAATGGGTCTCTATTTTGACTTTCAATTATTTCCCCAATTTTCTATATTTGCCTAGTACACTTTACTGATAAACTATGTATACCACTGATCCAAATAGTATTAATTCATTTAATTAATAATGCATCTCTCTAGACTTCAAGATAATTTGCTTCTATGAAAAATTTTATATTTGCATGATTTTTTTTTCATTTTCTGCCAAATTTAATAACAACAACTTTCAAACAATAATTATACCCCTTTCCTTGATTTGGCAAGTGTCAATTTAGGATAATCCCTTAAGATTCCTTAATAAAAGCTTTTGAAAGACAAATATATTTATTTATTACAACTGAAAGATGAAGAACAGGGAATGAAATTGACTGAATATGTTGGAAAATAGTGCATGATTTGATTAGGTATCATTATCTATAGTCTGTGTCATAATGCTCTTGAAAGGTTACAAAGATATGAATTAGGAGTAAGAGAACAGCACAGCAGAACAACCAGATTCAGGGAGTGATTTTGTTCTCTTGGACCCATTTCAACTCACTCACGCTCCCTGGATCTTCTTCCTATTCACCATGCTGGAACTCCTGGTGGCCCTGTTTGGAAACACAATGATGATCATCCTCATTCAGTCTCAGCCTCGTCACAGCTCATATTTTCTGCTCATCCAGCTATCACTTATGGATCTCTAGTATATTCCTACATCTGTCTTCAAACTCTGGGCTTATGTCTGGGGACCACAGCAGTTCCTTCATTGATTGTAACATTCAGCTATTCCTCCTAATTACCACCCTAGTAGCAGCTGCTGGGGTTCAGAAAAACTTTCACTACTTGCTCTTCTCACATGACTGTTGTGTCCTTATTCCATGGGACTACCATTATCAAATATTTTCTACCAAGATCCTACCACTCTCCCAAGCAGGGGTAAGTGGTCTCTGTCTTCTATACCATTCTCACAGCCATGCTCAACCCATTCATATACACTCTGTGAAATAAGAATGTTGCCAGGGCCCTCAGGAGAGCTCTCAGAAAATGAAAAAAAATGTGAAGTCTTTAAAATGTTAATCCAGAGCAATATTTTTTAAATTTAAATTCAATAAGCCCACATATAATACATCATTAGTTTTTGGTGTAGTGTTCAATGATTCATTAGTTGTGTATAATGCTCAGTGTTCATCATATCTTGTTCCCTCCTTAATGTCCATCACTCAGTTACCCCATCTCCCCACCCACCTCCCTTTCCACAACGCTGTTTGTTTCCTGGAGTCAAGAGTCTCTCATTTCTTCCCATTCAGCTTTTCCTCCCTTCCCCTGTGATCCTCTGCTCTATTTCTTATATTCCACATATGACTGAAGCCATCTAATAATTGTCTTTCTCTGATTGACTTATTTCACTTAGCATAATACCCTTCAGTTCTATCCATATCCATATAAATGTTCGGCATTCATCCTTTCTAATGGCTGAGTAATATTCCATTGTATAAATATTTTCATTAAAAAGGAATAAATGTATACATGATATACCTATTTATCTATACAAACCAGATATATTAAATAGAGGATAGAAAAAAGCATATATTCCCATAACCAGAAATAAAATATAAAAGGGTCATTCCCTTACTTAATTCACTTACATATTTTTAATCAAATTTATCATGGATGGGTTCTTGTTTAAAAAATACACTTGTTTTCCTATGTGATAATTATTTGTTCAATTTGTTGAAATCTCAGATCTCCAAGGAGAGGTAACATTAACTCTTTAAATAGAGTACTTGTTGTGGTGAGCACTGGGTGTTGTTTGTAAGTGTTGTACACTTGAAATTTATATTACACTGTATATTAAATAATTTGAATTTAAATAAATACTGTTTTTTCACAAAACTTTAAAAAGCATATATGTATACCTTTTCTCTCTTAATGATTTACATGTGTTCAAAAATTAGCATTGATGTTGAAATCAGTATTATAAGTAAATAGCTTTTAAATTATACATTTATTTTCTAAGACAATTGCTTTAATTGTTTCCTTAATTTCCTGAAATAGAAAAATAAGTAATTAAGTTAAAATAAAAACAAATAATATCCCTAAATAGAATTAAAGAAGTGATTTTTTGATATGATTATGTTTTGAATATAATTAATTAAGTGAAGTTTTAGTTTTTATTTTTCACATACTGTAATATTTGCCTCATCTACTTTGATATTCACCTTACATCTCAAGGTTTGACATTTTTTACCATTAGATATAAATTTAGGGAAAATATTTATTGATCATAGAATCTTCATTATACTCATTTCTTTTACTTCATTATAATGATTCTTTCTTCTTTTGCTTAATATATTTTTCTGAAGTTATTCTATATATTATGGCTTATCCATGTTCTTCAATTTGATCATAAGGTTTCTTTTTTTTTCTTTCTTTATATTTTGCTTTTACTATTAGACCAACAATGAGTTTATTTATAATCACACTTCATTACAGTATGTCAATACCATATTATCATATCCCATGCAAAACATTAGATGACAATACCCAGTAAAGATAACTAATAAAGGGACCCCTGGGTGGCTCAGTCAGCTAAGCATCTGCCTTTGGCTCAGGTCATGATCCCAGTATCCTGGGACTGAGTCTTGCATAGGGATCCTTGCTCAGTGGGGAGCCTGCTTCTTCCTCTGCATGAGAGCCCCACTGCTTATGTTCTCTCTCTCTGAATCTAACAAATAAATCTTTAAAAAAGACAACTAATTTGTAGCAACATGGACGGGACTGGAGGAGATTATGCTAAGTGAAATAAGTCAAGCGGTGAAAGACAATTATCATATGGTTTCACTCATTTATGGAATATGAGAAATAGGAAGATCGGTAGGAGAAGGAAGGGAAGAATGAAGGGGGGGTAAACAGAAGGGGGAATGAACCATGACAGACTGTGGACTCTGGGAAACAAACTGAGGGCTTCAGAGGGGAGGGGCATGGGGGATTGGGATAGGCTGGTGATGGGTATTAAGGAGGGCACATATTGCATGGTGCACTGGGTGTCATATGCAAATAATGAATCATGGAACATTGCATCAAGAACTGGGGATGTACTGTATGGTGACTAATATAACAAAATAAATATTATTTTTTAAAAAGACAACTAATAAAGAGATACTGCATCTATTGATTTAAATTTTTTAGGTTAGTAATTAATGTTCAAACACTTATCATTTATTAGTCTGTGCAGGTGATAAAACGGTGATTTTTTTTACTCCAAATATTAAAAGAAAATTTGAAAGGGAGACTGAATATTTAAGAATTCATTTCATATAATTTACTTCTGTTTCTCATATTTTTGATGTTTACCCTACCATTATCTACTTCCTAAAACTATATTTTCTTCATTTGAAAGTATTTGTTTTATTATGGAATAAATGATGTATAATAATTATATACATTGAAGGAGTACAACATATGATTTGATATAGATATATATTGTGCAATGATTACCACAACCAAGCTTATTAACACATAAATCACTTCACATAATTTCTAATTAGGTTGCAGAGTTTTGAACATTTAAGAATGCTCTTTTCTGGAACATCAAAATTCAATTACCAAATATTAACAGAGTGGAAAGAAATGATAGACAACAATACAATAGTAGTGGGTACTTCAATACCTCACTGTCGACAATAGGTGACACATCCAGAAAGAAAATAAGGAAATATTGGTCTTGAATCTACTTTAGAGAAAATGGACCTAATGACACATGGAGAACATTCCATTCAAGAGCCACAAAATACCCTTTCTTCTCAAGTGTACACAGAATATTCTTTAGGATGGAAATATTACAGGACACAGAAAAGTCTTAACAAATTTAAGGACATTGGAATCATACCAATTACATTCTTTTCTTATCACAATGTTATTAAATTAAAAGTCAGTAAAAACAGGAAAAGTGAAAAATTCTCAAATATGTGGAAGTAAAATTACACACACCTGAACAACTAACGGTTCAAAGAAAAAAAATCAAACAAAAGTGAAAACCAAATTTTTCAAAACAAAAATGGAAAAAAAAAATACATCATGGGGTGGCTGGGTGGTCCAGTCAGTTAAGTATCCAACTCTTGATTTTGGCTCAGGTCTTAGTCTCAGGGTCATAAGTTCAACCCACTTGAACACAACTTCCTGCTTGATTCAGCATGGATTCCACAAAAAACCCACAAATGAACAAAAAGAAAAACACATCAAAACATATGGTGTTCAAAAAGCAGTTCTTAAGATTTTAGTTACAAATGCCTCCATTAAAAAAGAAGGACAATTTCAAATTTAGCATAAGGAAGGAAATAATTAAGATCAGAAAGGCAATAAATGGGGAAGTGACTGAAGAGTAGGGGTCCCTAAGCTTGCCTTGTACTTTGAACACAGCTAGATATATACCAAATCATTCTGAACACCCAAGAAATCAATCTGAGGACTGAGAGAACAAATCACATATCTAGAGGGGAAAAAATAGCCACATAGTGGAAGATAGGAGCAGCAGATAGTTGATTTGGTGGAGAAAAGACCGGCAGGTGATTCAGAGGGGAGGGAGCCCTGAGAAAGACAGAAGGGAGACAGAAAAAGAAAGAGAGAAAAAGAGAGAGAGAAGACAGAACACAGGGGATTGCACAAGAAAACTCTTCCCCAAAACCATTGACTGGGAAAATAAGAGGGGCTGACACCTACAAGATTTTATAAGCAGTGAAGCTCAAAGTCTGATGTTTTAAAGCCCAACTATCACTAAGCTCATGACTGGCAGGCTTAGTGGTGCTCCTGTGAGGAAGAAGACTGGAGGCTCAGGAGCAGGCAGCATGACTTGAGGATCCACATGATTGCACAGGGAGAAACAGTTCCCCTTCTTAGAGCGCATTTGGGAGTGGTGGCATGGCCTCTCAAGGGAGAAAAGAGCTGGTGGGTGCCAACATGCTGCCCTGTTCACTAGCTTAAGAACGGAGATCCTTGCCAAGGGCATAACCTTGGTGCCAGATTTTTGCTCTGCTTTACCATCAACTCTGAATTACTGTGCAGTTATGTGACTGCTTTTCTAGGACAAACAAGCATCAGCCACAGCAGGAAAAGACCCTCCTGCAGAGGATCAGTGTGAGTCTACAATGCACCAGGTCCCTAAAATTTGGAGTCTTGGAACACAACCATGTGCCTGAGATAAAACACAGGAATACAGTGCAGTCTGGCAGGTAGGTAGCTCAGACACAGACAGGGTGAAGGCAGGAATATAATGGAGGCCAGAGACACAAGAGGGGGCATTGTTCTCTCTCTGTATAGACTTCTGAAGAGTAGTGGGTGGGAACTTCCCACTCTGGGGACCACAGATCAAGACAATTCCATTTCCCCCCTGCCCATCAGCACTGACCAACTTCATTGAACAGCAGAGTGCTGCCCCAGTGAATGTTGCAGCCACTTACACCCAGTCCCACTTCATTGTGCACTGCACGAGCATCTTCAATGGGGCAAGGCCACATAAGAATCAGCACAGCAGGCCCCTACACCACAAGTCCAGCACAAACCTCTCCCATGAAACAAGTCTATTGATCATAGAGTCTGCAAAGCTTCAGCTCTAAGGGAAATAGGATCTAGCTTCTTTCAACAAGCAGACCAAAGCACACCTAATTAAAACTGGCCACATTATGGACAAGATCAAAACACCTGTCACTGCAGGAAAGATGAATTCTGCAAAGGACTGACTTGAGGGAAGGAGTAGCCAAAACACCACAGCAGAGTGCACACTCTGAAACAGGTTCTGAACCACCAGACCTAAAACAGTATAGGACCACTTAGTATAGCCATTACTCTCAGGAGCAGGAATATAACACACTTTCCTAAAACTCTCTCTCTCTCTCTCTCTCTCTGTCTCTCTCTCTCTCTCTCACACACACACACACACACACACACACACACACAAAACAGTGACCTAGACAAAAATGACAAGATGGAGGAATTTGCCCCAAAAGAAAAAAACAGGAAGAAGTCATGGCCAGGGATTTAATCAAAGGATCTCTAAGTAAGAAGCCTAAGCCAGAATTTAAAGCAACAATCATAAAGAAACTAGCTAGGCTTATGAAAAGCATAGAAGCATCCCCTATTACAGATTAAACATCCTAAAAACTGGTTAGGCTGAAATAAAAATTGCTATAACTAACACACAAAACTCATAGGATGAAATGGTAATAAGGATAGATAAAGCTGAGGAATGAATTAGTGATACGAAAGTTAAAATTATAGAAATAGCGAAGCTGAAAGGGAGAGGGAAACAAAAGTATTGGAAAGACACTGAAGAAGACAAAAAAGATGGAAAAATATTCCATGCTCATGGATCAGAAGAATTAACAGTTAAAATGTCTATGCTACCCAGAGGAATCTACACTTTCAATGCCATCCCAATCAAAATACCAATGACATTTTTCAAAGAACTGGAACAAACAGCCCTTAATTTGTGTGGAACCAGAAAAGTACACGAATTGCCAAGGAATTGTTGAAAAGGAAAAACAAAGCTGGGGACATCACGTTGCTGGATTTCAAGCTATACTACAAAGCTGTGATCACAAAGACAGCATGGTACTGGCACAAATACAGACAGACCAATGGAACATAATAGAGAACGCAGAAATGGACCCTCAGCTCTTTGGGCAACTAATCTTTGACAAAGCAGGAAAAAGCATCCAGTGGAAAACAGACAGTCTCTTCAATAAATGGTGCTGGGAAAATTGGACAGCTACATGCAAAAGAATGTAACTGGACCACTCTCTCACACCACACACAAAGATAAACACCAAATGGATGAAAGACCTCCATGTGAGACAAGAATCCATTAAAATCATAGAGGAGAACATAGGCTGCAACCTCTTTGACATTGGCCACAGCAACTTTTTTCATGACACATCTCCAAAGGCAAGAAAAACAAAAGAAAAAATGAACTTGTGGGACTTCATCAAGATAAAAAGCTACTGCACAACCAACGACCAGTCAAAAAACCTAAGAGGCAACCCACGGAATGGGAGAAGATAACTGCAAATGACACTACAGATTAAAGATTAGTATCCAAGATCTGAAAAGAACTTCTCAAACTCAATACATGGGAAACAAATAATCAAATCAAAAAATGGGCAGAAGATATGAACAGACACCTTTCCAATGAAGACATACAAATGGCTAAGAGACACATGAAAAAATGTTCAAAATCATTAGCCATCAGGGAAATTCAAATCAAAACCGCATTGAGATACCACCTTATGCCAGTTAGAATGGCAAAAATTGACAAGGCAAGAAACAATAATTGTTGGAGAGGATGTGGAGAAAGGGGATCCCTCTTACACTGTTGGTGGAAATGCAAGTTGGTACAGCAACTTTGGAAAACAAGTGGAGGTCCCTCAAGAAGTTAAAAATTGGGCTATCCTATGATCCAGCAATTGCACTACTTGGTATTAACCCCAAAGATGCAGACATAGTGAAGAGAATGGCCATATGTACCCCCAATGTTCATAGCAGCATTGTCCACAATAGCTAAATTGTGGAAGGAGCCAAGATGCCCTTCAATAGATGATGGGATTAAGAAGATGTGGTCCATCTATACCATGGATTATTACTCAGCCATCAAAAAGAACAGTTTCACAATATTTGCAGCAACATGGATGGGACTGAAGGAGATAATACTAAGTGAAATAAGTCACACAAAGAAAGACAATTATCATATGGTTTCACTCTTTATGGAACATAAGAAGTAGGAAGATCAGTAGGAAGAGAAAGGGAAGAAGAACGGGGGGGGTAAACAGAAGGTGGAATGAACCATGAGAAACTATGGACTCTGGGAAGCAAACTGAGGGCTTCAGAGGGAAAGGGGGAGGGGGAATGGGATAGGTTCATGATGGGTATTAAGGAGGGCATGTACTGCATGGTGCACTGGGTGTTATACACAAGTAATGAAAAATGGAACACTACATAAAAAACTAGGGATGTATTGTATGGTGACTAACATAATATAATAAAAATTATTAGAAAAAAAGATTTGAACACTGTACATCCTACACTTACATAAAGTGTCTATCCAAGTATTTTCAATTTTTTTGGAAATACTTGTGTTTTTAATCTTGATATATGGGAGTTATTTCTATATTCTGGAATCAAGACAATTGTCATATAATGTGTGGTGACATTGCTCTCCCAGTCCACAGTTTGCTCTAACTTTTCTTAACAGTATCTCTTTATCAACAGGAGTTACTAATTTTGATGAAATCTGGTTTTATCAATTATTTTCTTTTATGGATAGTACTTCTTGTATCCTTTCTAAAAACACACTGTCTACCACCAGATGTCAAAATTTGCTTCTGTTGTTTGTTGTTGTTTTTTTTTTCCTAGAAAGTTTTAATGTTTGTTTTGATGTCTCAGTCTATAATCAACCTCATTAGCATTATTTTAAAATATGGTGGGAAAAGGGAAGGGTAAGATCTTAAAAAAATATATTTTATACTGGTTTCTTACCCCAACATAATTTGTCAAAACCCTTTTATTTCCATTCATTAAAAAAGTAATAAAAATATTTAACTTTTTAAGGAACCTCTGCACTGTTTTCCAGAGTGGCTGTACCAACTTGCATTCCCACCAACAATGTAGGAGGGATCCCAGTTCTCCACATCCTCTCCAACAATTGTTGTTTCTTGCCTTGTCAATTTTTGCCATTCTAACTGGCACAATGTGGTATCTTAGTGTGGTTTTGATTTGAATTTCCCTGATGGCTAATAATTTTGAACATTTTTTCATGTGTCTGTTAGTCATTTGTATGTCTTCATTGGAAAATGTCTGTTCATATCTTCTGCTGATTTTATGATTTGTTTATTTGTTTCTCGTGTATTGAGTTTGAGAAGTTCTTTGTAGATCTTGGATACCAATCTTTTATCTGTAGCATCATTTGCAAATATATTCTCCCATTCAGTGTGTTGCCTCTTAGTTTTTTTGACTGTTTCCTTGGCTGTGCAGAAGATTTTGATCTTGATGAAGTCCCACATGTTCATTTTATCTTTTGTTTCTCTTGCCTTTGGAGATGTGTCATGAAAAAGTTTGCTGTGGCTGATGTTGTACCGGTTGCTGCCTATGCTCTCCTGTAGGATTTTGATGGATTCCTGTCTCACATGGAGGTCTTTCATCCATTTGGAGTTAAAAAATGAGCTACCCTATGATCCAGCCATTGCACCATTGGGTATTTACACCAAAGTCACGGATGTAGTGAAGAGAAGGGCCATATGCACCCCAATGTTCATAGCAACATTGTCCACAATAGGTAAATCGTGAAGGGCGCTGAGATGCCCTTCAACAGATGACTGGATTAAGAAGACTTGGTCCATATATACAATGGAATATTACTCAGCTATCAAAAAGAACGATTTCTCAACATTTGCTGTAACATGGACGGCACTGGAGGAGATAATGGCAAATGCAATAAGTCAAGCGGAGAAAGACAATTATCATATGGTTTCTGTCATCTGTGGAAAATAAGAACTAGGAAGATCTGTAGGAGGAAAAAGGCATAAACAAAGGGGTAATCAGAAGGGGGAATGAAGCATGAGAGACTATGGACTCTGAGAAACAAACTGAGGGCTTCAGAGGGGAGGGGGTGGGGGAATGGGATAGGCTGGTGATGGGGAGTAAGGAGGGCACTTATTGCATGGTGCACTGGGTATTATACGCAACTAATGAATCATCAAACTTTACATCAAAAACCCGGGATGTACTGTATGGTGACTAACATATTATAATGATATTGTTATAATAAAATAATAATAGTAATAATAATAAAATAAAAAATAAAGGCAGAAAATCTATATTGTACATACCCTGTTCAAAGCTGCTAGGACAAGTTTATGAATATCATTCTTGAAACACTGTTTATTTTTTTAATGGTTTTTTATTTTATTATGTTAGTCACCATATAGTACATCCCCAGTTTCCGATGTAAGGCTCAATGATTCATTAGTTGCGTATAACTCCCGATGCACCATGCAATACGTGCCCTTCTTACTTCCCAAAATCGGTCTATCCCATTCCCCCAACGCCCTCCCCTCTGAGGCCTTCAGTTTGTTTCTCATAGTCCATAGTCTCTCATGTTTCATTCCCCCTTCTGATTACCCCCCTTTCTTTATCCCTTTCTTCCCTACTGATCATCCTAGTTCTTATGTTCCATAGATGAGAGAAATCACATGATAATTGTCTTTCTCTGCTTGACTTATTTCACTTAGCATTATCTCCTCCAGTGCCGTCCATGTTGCAGCAAATGTTGAGAACTCGTTTTTTTCTGATAGCTGAGTAATATTCCATTGTATATATGGACCACACTTCTTAATACAGTCATCTATTGAAGAGCATCTCAGCTCCTTCCACAATTTAGCTATTGTGGACATTGCTGCTATGAACATTGGGGTGCATATGGCCCTTCTCTTTACTACATTTGTATCTTTGGGGTAAACACCCCGTAGTGCAATGGCTGGATCATAGGGTAGCTCAACTTTTAACTTTTTAAGGGACCTCCACATTGTTTTCCACAGTGGCTGTACCAACTTGAATTCCCACCAACAATGTAGGAGGGATCCCCTTTCTCCACATCCTCTCCAACAATTGTTGTTTCTTGCCTACCTCAAGAAGCTGGAACAGCAACAGAGGGACAGGCCTAATCCACGCACGAGGAAGCAGTTGACCAAAATTAGAGCTGAAATCAATCAAGCAGAAACCAGAAGTACAGTAGAGCAGATCAACAGGACTAGAAGCTGGTTCTTTGAGAGAATCAATAAAATTGACAGACCACTGGCAAGACTTATCCAAAAGAAAAGAGAAAGGACCCAGATTATTAAAATTATGAATGAAAAAGGAGAGGTCACGACGAACACCATTGAAATTGGAAGGATTATTAGAAATTTTTATCAACAGCTATATGCCAATAAACTAAGCAATCTGGAAGAGATGGAATCCTTCCTGGAAACCTATAAACTACCAAGATTGAAACCGGAAGAAATTGATTCCTTAAACAGGCCAATTAATTATGAAGAAATTGAGTCAGTGATAAACAACCTTCCAAATAACAAAACTCCAGGCCCGGACGGTTTTCCTGGGGAATTCTACCAAACATTCAAAGAAGAAATAATACCTATTCTCCTAAAGCTATTTCAAAAAATAGAAACAGAAGGAAAGCTACCAAACTCATTCTATGAGGCCAATATTACCTTGATCCCCAAACCAGGCAAAGACCCCCTCAAAAAGGAGAATTACAGACCGATTTCCCTAATGAATATGGACGCCAAAATCCTCAACAAGATACTTGCTAATAGAATCCAACAGTACATTAAAAGGATTATCCATCACGATCAAGTGGGATTCATACCTGGGATGCAAGCGTGGTTCAATATTCGCAAATCAATCAGCGTGATACATCATATCAACAAGAAAAGACTCAGGAACCATATGATCCTCTCAATCGATGCCGAAAAAGCATTTGACAAAATACAGCATCCTTTCCTGATTAAAACGCTTCAGAGTGTAGGAATAGAAGGTACATTTCTCAATCTCATAAAAGCCATCTATGAAAAGCCTACTGCAAATATTATTCTCAATGGGGAAAAGCTGGAAGCCTTTCCCTTAAGATCAGGAACTCGACAAGGATGCCCACTCTCGCCACTATTATTCAACATAGTACTAGAAGTCCTTGCAACAGCAATCAGACGACAAAAAGGGATCAAAGGTATTCAAATCGTCAAAGAAGAAGTCAAAATGTCTCTCTTCGCAGATGACATGATACTCTATATTGAAACACTGTTTCTTAACCTTATGTAGCTTATGTTGATATTCAGTATCTTCCCTGGAGTCTTCTTGCATGCCTAAATAAATAAATAAATAAATAAATAAATAAATAAATTCTCACAAAGAAAAAAAAAGTATTGGATCATGAATGTAGACTTAGGGAACTGTGAAACTCTTTTTTTTTCAAAGATTTTTATTTATTTATTTGAGGGAGAGAGAGAGAGCAACCAGGGGAAGGCATAGAGGAAGAGGAAGAAGCCGACTTCTTATTGAGCAGGAAGCCTGACTCAGGGGTCAATCCCAGAACCCTGGGATCATGACCTGAGACAAAGGCAGATGTTTGACAGACTGAGCCACCCAGGCACGTTGGGAACTGTGCAACCCTTAAAGCTTAATTACATTCATATCATAGGAGTCCCAGAAGAATAAAAAAGAAGGGAAAGGGGGCAGAAGTTTTATTTGATCAAGTTATTGCTGAAAACTTCCCTGATGTGTTGAAGGAAATGGATATCAAATTCCAAGAGGCACAGTTAACTTCATCAAATTCAACAAATGTCATCCTGCATCAAGAAATGTGGTAGTCAAATTCACAAAATACACAGACAAGGAAATAATCCTGAAAGGAGAAAGGGGAAAATGTCCTTAACCTATAAGGCAAGACAAACAGGTTTGGAGGAGATCAACCCACAGAAACTTGGCAGGTCAGAAGAAAATAGCATGATCTTTTCAATATGCTTAATGGGAAAGAATATGCAGCTAAGAATTCTTTATCCAGCAAGCCTTCATTCAAAATAGAACAAGAGATAGTTTCCCAGACAAACAAAATTAAAGAAAGATGTTCATGACCACTAATCCAGCCTTTCAAAAATATTAAAGTGGACTCTTTGAGTGGGAAAGAAAGACCAAAAACACCAAAGACTATAAAGGAACAGAGAACATCACCAGAAATGCCAAACTTACAGGTGACACAATGGCACTAAATTAATATCTATCAATAATCACTCTATAAATGGACTAAATCCTCCAAAACATAGGCTTTGAGAATGGATAAAAAAATAAGAACAATCTATATGTTGCCTACAAGAGATTCATTGTAGACTTAAAGACACCTGCACATTGAAAGTGAGAGCATAAAGAACCATCTATCATGCTAATGAACATAAAGAGACAGCCTGAGCAGTCATACTTATATCAGAGAAACTAGATTTTGAACCAAAGACAATAACAAGAGGAAGATGGGCACTATGTATTATTAAGGGCTCTATTCATCAAGAAGCTCTAACAAATATAAATATTTATGCCACAAATGTGGGAGCACCCAAATACATAAATAAATTAATAGCAAATAGGAAGAAATTCATTGATAACAATAGAATAATAGTCAGGTACTTTAACACCCCATTTACATCAATGGACAGATTATCAAACAGAAAATCGACAATGGTTTGAATAACACATTGGACCGGATGGACCTAATAGATGTATTCAGAATATTCCATCTTAAAGTAACAGAATGCATATTCTTTTTGCTTGCACATAGAATATTCTCCAGAATTGATCATATCCTGGGTCACAAAGCATCCCTGAACTAGAAACAAAAAAAATGAGATCATGCCATACATATTTTCAGACCACCATGCTATGAAATTTGAAGTCAACCACAAGAAAAAGAAATGGAGAGAACACAGATACATGGAGCTTAAAGAACATTCTATTAAAGAATAAATGGTTTGACTAGGAAATTAAAGAAGAAATAAAACTGTGGAAGCAAATGAAAATTAAAAAAATGACAGCACAAAACCTTTCAGATGCAACAAAGGCAGTCCTAAGAAGGAAGTACATTGCAAAAGAGGTGTACTTCTAGAAGTAAGAAAAGTTTCAAATACACAAGGTAAACTTACACCTAAAGGAGCTAGAAAATTAAATCGAGTAAAGTGTAAAGACAGCAGAAGAAGGGAAGCAATTAAGATAGACTGGAAATAAACAATATACATGTAATAACAAAAACAACAAAACAATAGAAGAGACGGCACAACTAAGAGCTGGCTTTTTGAAAGAATTCATAAAATTGACTTTACATCAAAAACTAGGGATGTACTGTATGGTGACTAACATAATATAATTAAAAAATATTTATAGCTATAAAATATAAAAAATAAAAAAAAGAATTCATAAAATTGATAAAGCTTATCAAAAACAAAAGAGAAAGGATCCAAATAAGTAAAATCATATATGATAGAGAAGAGATGAAAACCAAAACCACAGAAATAAAAACATTCATAGGAGAATATTATGAAACATTATATGCCCACAAACTGGGCAGTCAGGAAGAAATTGATAAATTCGTAGAGACATACAAACTACCAAAACTGTAGCAGCAAGAAATAGAAATGTTGAATAGATCCATAAACAACAAAGTAATTGGATCAGTAATCAAAAATATCCCAAAAACAAAAGTCCGGGGCCAGATGGCTTCACAGGGGAATTCTACCAGACACTGAGAGAAGAGTTAAAGCCTATTCTTCTCAAACTGTTCCAAAAAACAGAAACAGATGGAAAACTTCCAAACTCATTCTACAAGGCCAGGATTACCTTCATTCCAAAGCAAAAGTCCCCACTAAAAAGTACAGACCAATATCCCTGAGGAACATGGATGCAAAATTCTTAACAAAATACTAGCAAGTTGATTTCAACAACACATTAAAAGAATAAAGTGTCCAAGAGGCAGAGACCCTCCCAATCTCAACCACGACAAACCTACACCATGTCACGTTGTAGTGCAATTCACAAATATTAGATCCAAGGATACAGTATTGAAAGCGGCCAGGGCAAAGAAATTTCTCATGTGCCAATGCAAAGGTATCGGAATTATGTCAGACCTGTCTACACAGACCTGGAATGAGAGAAAGGGTTGGGGGGCATTTTTAAAGTTCCTTCAGAGAAAAACATGCAGCCAAGGATCCTTTGTCCAGCAAGGCTGTCATTAAGAATTGATGGAGTAATAAAGACCTTCCAGAATCTCCAGTCATTGACCAATTTCGTAACCATGAAACCAGCCCTACAGGAGATATTAAGGACGGTTCTATAAAAGTAAAAAGGCCCCAAGAGTGATACAAAACAGAAAGTCACAATCTATAGAAACAAAGACTTTACTGGCAACATGGCATTATTAAAATCATATCTCTCAATATTCAGTCTCAATGTAAATGGCCTAAATGTTCCCATAAAACACCACAGGGTTGCATATTGGATAAAAAGACATGACCTATCCATTTGCTGTCTACAAGAGACTCATTTTGAACCTAAAGATGCATTAAGACTGAAAGTAAAGGGATGGAATACCATCTTTCATGCCAATGGACCTCAAAAGAAAGCTGGGGTAGCAATTCTCATATCAGACAGATTGGATTTTAAACTAAAGACTATAGTTAGAGACACAGAAGGGCACTATATTATTCTTAAAGGATGTATCCAACAAATGGATATGACAATTATAAATATATATGCTCCCAACAGGGAAGCAGCAAGATACACAAGCCAACTCTTAACCACAATAAAGAGACATATAGGTAAAAATACACTAATAGTAGGAGATCTCAACACTCCACTATCAGCAATAGACAGATCACCTAAGCAAGAAATCAGCAAAGAAACAAGAGCTTTGAATGCCATACTCGACGAGTTGGACCTCATAGATATATATAGAACACTACACCCCAGAACCAAAGAATACTCATTCTATTCTAATGCCCATGGAACATTCTCAAGAATAGACCATGTTCTGGGACACAAAACAGGTCTCAACCGATACCAAAAGACTGAAATTTTTCCCTGCATATTCTCAGACCACAACACATGAAACTGGAACTCAACCACAAGGAAAAATTTGGTAGAAACTCAAACACTTGGAGACTAAGAACCATCCTGCTCAGGAATGACTCGATAAACCAGGAAATTAAAAATCAATTTAAACAATTTATGGAGACCAAAGAGAATGAAAATACAACAGTCCAAAACCTATGGGATACTGCAAAGGCAGTCTAATGGGGAATACATAGCCATCCAAGCCTCACTCAAAAGAATAGAAAAATCTAAAATGCAGTTTTTATATTCTCACCTCAAGAAGCTGGAACAGCAACAGAGGGACAGGCCTAATCCACGCACAAGGAAGCAGTTGAGCAAGATGAGAGCAGAAATCAATGAATTAGAAACCAGGAGTACAGTAGAGCAGATGAACAGAACTAGAAGCTGGTTCTTTGAGAGAATCAATAAAATTGACAGACGCTGGCAAGGCTTATCCAAAAGAATAGAGAAAGGACCCACATTAATAAAATTATGAATGAAATAGGAGAGGTCACACCAACACCAATGAAATTGGAAAGATTATTAGAAACTTTTATCAACAACTATATGCCAATAAATTAAGCAATCTGGAAGAGATGGAGGCCTTCCTGGAAACCTATAAACTACCAAGACTGAAACAGGAAGAAATTGATTTTTTAAACAGGCCAATTAATTATGAAGAGATTGAGTCTGTGATAAACAACCTTCCAAATAACAAAACTCCAGGCACAGACAGTTTTCCTGGGGAATTCTACCAAACATTCAAAGAAGAAATAATACCTATTCTCTTAAAGCTATTTCAAAAAATAGAAACAGAAGGAAAGCTAGCAAACTCATTCTATGAGGCCAATTTTACCTTGATCCCCAATCAGGCAAAGACCCCATGAAAAAGGAGAATTACAGACCGATTTCCCTAATGAATATGGACGCCAAAATCCACAAGATCCTGGCTAATGGAATCCAACAGTACATTTAAAGGATTATCCATCATGATCGAGTCGGATTCATCCCTGGGATACAAGCGTGGTTAAACATTTGCAAATTGATCAGCGTGATACATCATATCAACAAGAAAAGACTCAGGAACCATACGATCCTCTCATTTGATGCAGAAAAAGCATTTGACAAAATACAGCACCGTTTCCTGATTAAAACCCTTCAGAGTGTAGGGATGGAGAGTACATTCCTCAATCTCATAAAAACCATCTATAAAAAGCCTACAGCAAATATCATTCTCAATGGGGAAAAGGTGGAAACCTTTCCCTTAAGATCAGGAACACGACAAGAATGCCCACTCTTGCCACTATTATTC
>NW_024426663.1:82753024-82765412 GCF_017311325.1 Ursus maritimus
GTCCCTTAAAAAGTTAAAATTTGAGCTACCCTATGACCCAGCTATTGCACTACTGGGTATTTACGCCAAAGATACAGACATGGTGAAGAAAAGGGCCATATGCACCCCAATGTTCATAGCAGCATTCTCCACAATAGCTAAATCGTGGAAGGAACAAGAGATACCCTTCAACAGATGACTGGATTAAGAAGTTGTGCTCCATATATACATTGGAGTATTACTCAGGTATCAGAAAGAGCAAGTTCTCAACATTTGCTGCAACATGGATGGCACTGGAGGAGATAATGCTACGTGAAATAAGTCAAGCAGAGAAAGACAATTATCATATGATTTCTCTCATCTATGGAATGTAAGAACTAGGAAGATCGGTAGGGGAAGAAAGGGATAAAGAAAGGGAGGGTAATCAGAAGGGGGAATGAAGCATGAGAGGCTCTGGACTATGAGAAACAAACTGAGGGCTTCAGAGGGGTGAGGGGTGGGGGAATGGGGTAGGCTGGTGATGGGTCATAAGGAGGGCCCATATTGCATGGTGCACTGGGTGTTATATGCAACTAATGAATCATCGAACTTTACATCAAAAACCAGGGATGTACTGTACGGTTACTAACATAATATAATAAAAAAAAATTAAAAAAATAAAAGTATAACGTGATTTATTCCTGGACTGCAGGGATGATTCCATATTTGGAAATCAATCAATGTGATAGACCACATAAATAGAAAGGGTAAGGACAATATGATCCTGTCAATAGATGCAGAAAAAGCATTTGACAAAATATAGCATCTGTTATTGATAAAAACCCTCACAGAGTAGGTACAGAGGGAACATTCCTAAATATTATAAAGGCCATATATGAAAGCTAATATCATCTCAATAAGGAAAAACTGAGATACTTTCCTCTCAGTTCAGGAACAAGACAGGGATGTGCACTCTCATCATTAATATTTAATATACTGCTGATAGTCTTAGCCTCAGCACTGAGACAACAACAACAGCAACAACAACAACAAATAAAAGGCATCAAATTTTATAAGGAATAAGTCAAACTTTCACTATTTGCAGATGACATGATATTCTATGTAGAAAACCCAAAACACTCCACCAAAAAAATTGGTAGAACTAATACATGAATTCAGAAAAGTCACAGGATATAAAATCAATGTACATAAATTGGTTGCATTTTCATGCACCAATAATGAAGCAGCAGAAAGAAAGAAATGAAACAATCCCATTTGCAATTGCACTGAAAACTATAAGAATCCTAGGAAAAACCTAACTAAGGAGGTAAAAAAATCTGTTCACTATAAACCAAAGAAGACATATGAAATAAATTGAAGATGATACAAAAAAATGACAAAAAACAATTGATGCATGAATTAGAAAAACGAATATTGTTAAGATGTCTATATTACCCCCCAAAATCTACAAATTTAATGCAATCTCTATCACAATACCACAAGCATTTTTCATAGATGTAGACCAAACAATTCTAAAAGTTGTTGGAACCAGAAATGACCCCATATAACCACAGCAAAGCTGAAAAAGAAAAGCAAAACTGGAACCATAACAATTCTGGAACAAGCTATATTACAAAGCTATAGTCATCAAGACAGTTTGATGGTGGCACAGAAGCACACACACATAGGTCAAAGGGACAGAATAGAAAACCCAGAAATTAACCCACAACTCTATGGTCAACTAATCTTCGACAAAGCAGGAAAGAATATCCAATGGGGGAGGGGAAGACAGTCTCTTCAACAAATCATGTTGGGGAAGCTGGGCATCAATGCAGAAGAATGAAACTCATCCATTTTCTTACACCAAACACAAAAATAAATTCAAAATGGATGAGGGACCTAAATGTGAGAGAGTAGATTATCAAAATCCCAGAGAAGAACACAGGCATCGAATTCTTTGACCTGGGCCATAGCAATTTTTTTACTAGACACATCTTTGGAGTAGGGGAAACAAAAGAAAAAATGAACTATTGGAAATTCAGCAGAATAAAAATCTGCACAGTCAATGACATAATCAACAAAACTGAAAGATCGCCTACAGAAAAGGAAAAGATATTTGTAAATAACATATCTGCTAAAGGGCTGGTGTCCAAAATCTATAAAGAACTTATCACACTTAATACCAAAAACAAAACAAAATGAAACAAAACAAAACAAACAAATAATCCAGATATGATATGGGTAGTATGGGTAGAATATACATGTCTATTCCAAGAAAGACTAACAGAAACATGAAAAGATGCTCAACATCACTCATCATCAGAAACATACAAATCAAAACCATGATGAGTTATCAGATCACACCTTTTAGAATGGCTAAAATTAACATCAGAAACAACAGATGTTGGTGAGGATGTGGAGAAAAGGGAACCATTTTACAACATTTGTAGGAATGCAAACTGGTGCAGACACTCTGGGAACCAGTGTGGATGTTCCTCAAAAAGTTAAAATGGAACAACCCTATGATCCAGCAATTGCACTATTCAGTATTTACACAAGGGATACAGAAATACGTGTTCAAATGGGCTTGCACGAGCCCTGATGTTTATAGCACCATTATAACCAATAGCCAAACTATGGAGAAAGCACAAATGTCTAATGACTGATGAATGGATAAAGAAGATGTAGTGTATGTGTGTGTGTGTGTGTGTGTGTGTGTGTGTGTGTAATGGAATATTACTCAGCCATCAAGATTTTGAAATCTTGCCATCAGCAACAATGTGTTTATGGAACTAGAATGTATTATGCTAGGTGAGATAAGTCAGTCAGAGAAAGACAAATACCATATGATTTCCTCATATGTGGAAATATGTTTTAAGAAACAAAACAGAGGAGCATATGGGAAGGAAAAAGAGAGAGGGAACCAAACCATAAGAGACTCTTTAACTACAGAGAGCAACTGAGGGTTGATGGAGGGTGTGTGGTGGAGGATGGCTAAGTGGGTGAAGAGTATTAGGGAAGGCACTTGCTTTGTTGAGCACTGGGTGTTTGTATGTAAGTGGTGAATCATTAAATTTTGCTCCTGAAACCAATACTACACTGTATGTTAACCCACTTGAATTGAAATAAAATTTTGAAAAAAAAAAAGAATTATCTATAAACTGTAAACATATACCTTTGAAACTCTCTCCAAAGTTAAAAATTAGGAATAAGACAATGTTGTGGATGAAAAATGAGATTTTAGGGAGTGATTTCTTCTCACCTCTGTTTTATGGTCCTTAGGCTCCCTAGGTCTCTTCGGACCCACCAAGCCAGCATTCTTCATGACCCTGTCTGGCAGCGCCACAACAATCATACTCATTATAATGACTCTTCTCCAAAGCCCCATGTATTTTCTGTTCAGCCAGTTATCCTTCATGGACCTCCTCTATAGCTCCACATTTGTCCCCACAAAGTCACTGGACTTTCTGTCTGGGGCTAATCACATCTCCTTCATTGAGTGTGGCTTTCAGCTATTCTTCATGACATTGGTGGGGGCAGAGTACCTACTGCTGTCTGTCATGGCTTATGACCACTCTGTGTCCATCTGCTACCTCCTGCACTACCTCATCCTTATTCACCCCAAAGCCTGTAAGCTCCTTCTGCTTGCAGCCAGACTGGATTCACTGTTCAATACCTTGATCCATGACTAAATTTCCCTTACTGTGTCTCCTTGGAAATTCATCATTTCTTTTGTGAGATTTCAGCCCAAGTAAAACTGAAGAGTGCTGACACTTTCTAATACAAAAAGGGAGTTTTTTTTCAATAGTGCGATTTTTCTTCTCCATTAAATCTCAGCCATTCTGGGATTTTTCTCAGGAAAACCTTGGCTACTTGCCCTTTTCACACAACTCTGGTGTCTCTAGTTTATGGGCCTGCTACTGTTAAGTACCTTCTGCCAAAACCCTACCATCTCCTGAGCAGTATCAGGGGCTCTCAGTCTTCTACACCATACTAATGCCCATGTTCAATCCATTCATCTATGGTGTTAAAACAAATAAGTCACTAGAGTCCTAAAGAGTACTCTCAGAAAAGGAAAATACGAAAAATGTTAGTTTCCATTGTAAATCTACAACAGTGAGAACATTTACAATGAAATGGATTTAATATATATGTGTATATAGACATATCCATATACATTTAACCATAGAATCCAGATATGTTAAGAGTGTAAAACTATAGAGGACAAAAACATAACCTTTACCTAGAGATAACATATAACATGGTCATTTATTTCTTTTAATCATTTACATCTTTATAGTAAGATATAACATAAATGGAGGTTTTGATTATTCACATAACATGAACTATATTATAATTGCCGTGTATTATCATTTTTTTCAATTTTTAAATGCACGGATCTCCACATAGAGGAACATGATCTCCCTTAATAATTATCTCTCTTAAGAATTTAGGTGTATTTTGGGATGGCTGGGTGGCTCAGTTGGTTAAAAATCCAACTCTTGATTTCAGCTCAGGTAATGATCTCAGGGTCCTGGGTTGGAGCACTGTGTTAGGCTCCATGCTCAGTGGGAAGTCTGCTTCCCCTCTTCCTTTCCCCCTCCCTCCACTCACACTCTCTCTCTTTGTCTCTCTGAAATAAATAATAATAAATAAAATAAATAAATAATAAATCCTTTAAAAAAAGAGGGGGGCAAGATGGCAGAGGGATATGGGGCCTTGTTTCAACTGTTCCCCTGAATATAACTGGATATCTACCAAAGCATTATGAACACCCAGGAAATCAGACTGAGATGTAAGAATATATATCTGGATATCTACAAGCAGAAAAACACTGCCTATCCAGTGGTAGGAAGGGCTGAGTCATGACTCTGCAGGGAGATATTGGAAGATAAACAGAAGGGGGGGACATCCATAAGCTGGCTCCTGGAAAGTGATGTAACACCAGAGCACAGGATGTCCTCTGCTGGGGACTAGGCAAAACTCGCAGAGCAGTAGTTGCTGGGAAAGGGCTTTGAAGTGCACTCAGACAGGATCTAGTAGCTGTGGCCACTCACAGTTTTAGAAGCACAAATGGCAGGGACATGCCTGGGTCTGGGATGACCTCTAGGAGAGTCCCTGTGGGTGTGCACTGTGAGATGCTGCAGTTTTCAGTAGCACATACAGAAATGGAAACTGTGTGTCCTGGAGGGCTTAGTGAAGAAAACAGACTGCAATTTCTCTGCTCTGGGACAGAGGTTTGGTTGTAGCCATTTTTCTAAGACCCTCAGAAGAGGCACGGAAAGCCACCAGAGAACAAAAACTCAAAAGACCAGTTTCTACAGAGCCCAGCCCCATGACAAGGGGCAGGGAAATTCTGCCCAAGCAAGGTTGCCTGAGAAACAGCGCATCAAGCCCCTCCCCCAGAAAAAGAGGATGACAAGTCAATGGTTCCCATAAAACTGTAAAATCCCAACACCAAGGAAAAATAGTATACTGAGCTCCAGCCACAGTCTCACGGCTTTTTATTTTTCAGATACAACTGTCTTTCTCTTTATCTTTTTACTCTTTCTCTTATGCTTCTTCTCTGTTTTTTTTTTCCTTTTACCTTTTTCTCATTTCAACTAGATATTTAATATATCAACTTATATTCTATAGTAACTTTTTAACTTGTACTGTTGCACACCTATATTTTTATAGGTATATGCTCCAATATAGTATTTTCCCTATTCAATATTATATATATATATATATAGTAAATAGTGTATATATATATATATATATATATATAGTAAATATGTATATATATATATATATATATATATATATAAAGTAAATAGTATATATATACTATTTACTTTTCCCTGTAATTTTGGGAAGTAGTGTCTTCTAACAAACAGAAAAAAAATACACCTAGGAACAACTGAAACACCCTACTTTATCCACACTGAGAGACTATGGTCTCCCTTCACTTCACCCCTCTTATTCTATTTTTAATTTTTATAATTTTTAAATAATTTTATAAATTTTATTCTTATGTTTCATTCTAGCTTTTTGTTTTGTTTTTTGGTTTCATTCAGCAGTGGCTTCCAGCAACTCTGAATTTTCCTAGGATACATCTCACTTGGGTCGTGGTTGATATTTTGGACTCTGTACATTCCCTAAACCAATCCTCAACAGAATGACTAGGAGGAGGAGCTCCCAACAAATAAAAGAGCCAAAAACAATGTCCTCTGCCACAGATATAATGGATATGAATACAAGCAAGATGTCAGAGATAGACTTTAGGGTAGCAATTATGAAGTCAATAGCTAGGCTTGACAAAACCATTAGTGACAATATAGAATCTCTGAGGGCAGAAATGAGATCTAATCAGGCCAAACGTAAAAATGCTATGAATGAGATGGAGTCTAAACTGCGTACTCTAACAGCTGGGGTAGGCAGAAGAACAAATTAGTGTTCTAGAAGGTAAGTTGATAGAAAGGATGTCAGCTGAGGAGGATAGGGATAAACAGCTAGAAGCGCATGAGATCAGGCATAGAGAACTCAATGATGCCATGAAACATTCCAATATCAGAAATATTGGGATCCCTGAAGGGGTGGAGAGACAGAAATGATTAGAAGGTATATTTGAGAAAATAATAGCTAAGAACTTCCTTAATCTGAGGAAGGAAAAAAAAAAACATTCATTTCCAACAGGCAGAGAGGACCCCACCCAAGATCAATAAAAATAGACCAACACTGCAGCATATAATAGTAAAACTCTCAAATCTCAGAAACAAGGAAGCCATCCTAAGGGCCATTAGGGGGAAGACATTCCTTGTGTACTGAGGGAGGAACATCAAAATAATGTCAGACCTGTCCACAGAGACATGGCAAGCCAGAAAGGGCTGGAAAGACATATTCAGGGTGCTAAATGAGAAGACCATGTAGCCAAGAATTCTTTATTCAGCAAAGATGTCATTCAGAATGGATAGAGAAAGACTTCTAGGACCAGCGGAAACTGAAAGAATATGTGGCCACCAAGCCAGCCCTGCAAGAAATAATAAGGGGGATTCTATAAAAGAAGAAAGACCCCCAAGAGTAATATGGACTAGAAATTTACAGAGACAATCCATAGAAACAGGGACTGTACAGACAATAGGAAGGCAATAAACACATATCTTTCAGTAGTAATCTTCAACATGAGCAGCCTAAATACTCCCATGTAATGGCTTAGGGTTGCACATTGGATGCAGAGAAAGGACCCATCCATATGTGGTCTACAAGAGACTCATTTTGAACATAAAGACACCTCCAAACTGAAAGTGAGCAGTTGGAAAATCATTATTCATGACAATGCACTTCAAAAGAAAGCTGGGATAGCAGTTCTATTATCAGACAAATTAGAATTTAAACCAAAGACTGTAACAACAGAGCTAGAGGGACAATATATCATTCTGAAAGGGTCTAGTCAACAAGAAAATCTAACAGTTGTAAACATCTATGCTCCCAAGATGGAAGCAGCCAACTACATAAGCCAGCTGTTAATCAAAATAAAGAATCAGATGGACAATAATACATTAACAGTAGGAGATATTAACAATCCACTCTCAGCACTGGACAGATCATCCAAACAGAAGATCAACAAAGAAACAAAAGCTTTGAGTGACACATTGGGCCAGATGGACTTCTTAAATATATTCAGAACATTTCACACTAAAACAACAGAATACTCATTCTTCCGGATTGCACATGGAACTTTCTCCAAAATAGACAACATACCAGGTCACAAATCAGGTCTCAACCAATACCAAAAGATTTAGATTATTCCCTGCATGATATCAGACCACAACGCCTTGAAACAAGAACTCAATCACAAGAAAAAAAACTGGAAGGAATTCAAACACTTGGAAGGTAAAGAACATCCAGCTAAAGAATGAATGGGTCAATCAGGAAATTAAATAACTTAAACAATTCATGGAAACCCATGAGAAGGAAGACACATTGGTCCAAAACATATGGGATACTGCAAAGGTGGTCCTAAGGGGGAAATATGCTGCCACCCAAACCTCTCTCAAAAAATTATAAAAATACCAAATACACAAGCTAACCATACACCTATAAGAGCTGGAGAAAGAACAGCACATAAAACCTAAACCAACGACAAGAAGAGAAATAATAAAGATTAGAGCAGAGATCAATGAAATAGAAACCAGAAAAACAGTAGAACAGATCAACGGAACTGGAAGCTTTTTCTATGAAAGAATTAATAAGATTGATAAACCACTGGCCAAACTTATCCAAAAGAAAAGAGAAAGGACCCAAATCAATAAACTCATGAATGAAAGGAGAGAGATCACAACACCAAGGAAATAGAAATAATTATTAAAAATTATTATCAACAACTATATGCAAACAAATTAAGCAACGTAGAATAAATGGATGGCTTCCTGGAATTACAAACTACCAAGACTGAAACAGGAAGAAATAGACAATCTGAATACTCCAATTACCAGTAATGAAATTGAAGCAGTATTCAAAAACGTCCCAAAAAACAAAAGTCCAAGGCCAGGTGGCTTCCCAGGGGAACTCTACCAAACATGTAAAGAAGAAGTAATACCTTTTCTATTCTAACATTTTCAAAGAATAGAAGAAGAAGGAAAACTTCCAAACTCATTCTATGAGGCCAACATTACCCTGATGCCAAACGCAGGCAAAGATGCCATCAAAAAGGAGAATTACAGGGGTGCCTTGGTGGCTCAGCCATTAAGTGTCTGCCTTCGGCCCAGGTCATGATCCCGGGGTCCTGGGATCGAGCCCCATGTTGGGCTTCCTGCTCAGCAGGGAGCCTGCTTCTCCCTCTCCTGCTTCCCCTGCTTGTGTTCTCTCTCCCGCTCTTTCTGTCAAATAAATAAATAAATAAATAAATAAAATCATAAAAAAAGGAGAATTACAGAGCAAAATCCCTGATGAATATGGATGCTAAAACACTCAACAAAATCCTATCTAATAGGATCCAACAGTACATTAAAAGGATCATTGACCACAGCCAAGTGGGTTTTATGCCTGGGATGCAAGGGAGGTTCAACACTCACAAATCAATCAAAGTGGTAGAGCACATTGATAAAAGAAAAGACAAGAACCATATCATCCTCTCAATTGATGCAGAAAAATAATTTGAATAAATACAACATTCATTCCTGATTAAACTCTTCAAAATATAAGGATAGAGGGAACATAATTCAATATCATAAAAACCATCTATGAAAAGCCCACAGAGGATATCATTCTCAATGGGGAAATACAGAGAACTTTTCCCTTAAGATCAGGAACACCAGAGGATGCCCATTCTTTCCACTATTGTTCAACATAGTACTATAAGACCTAGCCTCAGCAATCAGGCAACTAAAAGAAATAAAGGCATCCAAATTGACAAGAAGAAGTCAAAATCTCCCTCTTCTCAGATGACATGATACTTTATGTGGAAAACCCAAAGGACTCCACCCCCAAATTACTAGAACTCATACAGTAATTCAGCAAAGTGACAGGATACAAAATCAATGCACATAAATCAGTTGCTTTTTCTATACACTAACAACGTAACTGTAGAAAGAGAAATTAAGGAATTGATTCCATTTTGCAATAGCAACAAAAACCATAAGTACCTAGGAATAAACCTAAACAAAGAATAAAGGACCTGTACTCCAGAAACTACAGAGGACTTATGAAAGAAATTGAAGAAGTCACAAAAAGATCAAAAAAAACATTTCATGCTCATGGATTAGAAGAATAAAAATTGTTAAAATGTCTATCCTGCCAGAGCAATTTATACTTTCAATGCCATCCCTACTAAAATATCATTGGTATTTTTCATGGAGCTGGAACAAACAATCCTAAAATTTGTATGGAACCAGAAAGGACCCTGAATTGCCAAGGGAATGATGAAAAAGAAAAACAAAGCTAGGAGCATCATGTTACCTGACTTCAAGCTGTATTACAAAGCTGTGATCATCAAGACAGCATGGTACTGGCACGAAAACAGGCACATAGACCAATGGAACAGAACAGAAACTCCAGAAATGGACCCTCAAATCTATGACCAACTGATCTTTGACAAAGCACGAAAAAATATCCAATGGATAAATGACAGTCTCTTCATTAAGAGGTGCTGGGAAAATTAGACAAGTACATGTAGAAGAATGAAACTGGCCCATTCTCTTACACCATACACAAAGCTAAACTCAAAATGGATGGAAGACCTCAATGTGAGACAAGAATCCATCAAAATCCTAGAGGAGAACATTAGTAACCTCTTCAACATCAGCCACAGTAACTTCTTTCAAGACATGTCTCCAAAGGCAAGGGAAACAAAAGCAAAAATGAACTGCCCCCCCCAAACATCAAGATTAAAAGCTTCTGCACAGCAAAGGAAACAGTCAACAAAACTAAGAGGCAGCTCACGAAATGGGAGAAGATATTTGCAAATGACATTACAAAGAAAGGACTGGTATCCAAGATCTATAAAGAACTTCTCAAATTCAATAGCCAAAAAACAAATAATCCAGTAAAAAAACAAATAGGCAGAAGACATGAACAGACACTTCTCCAAAGAAGACATCCAAATGGCTAACAGACACATGAGAAAAACGCTCAACATCACTAGCCATTAGGGAAATACAAATCAAAACCACAGTGAGATAGCACTTTATACCAGTTAGAATAATAAAAATTAACAAAACAGGAAACAACATATGTTGGTGAAGATGCATAAGAAGGGGATCCCTCTTACGCTGTTAGTGGGTATGCCCGCTGTTACAGCCACTCTGGAAAACAGTATGGGGGTTCCTCAAGATTTTAAGAATAGTGCTACCTTAAGACCCAGCAATTTCACTACTAGGTATTTACCCGAAAGATAACAGATGTAGTGAAAAGAAAGGGCATGTGCACCCCAATGTTCATAGCTGCAAAGTTCACAATAGCCAAACTGTGGAAGGAGCTGAAATGTCCTTCAACAGATGAATGGATAAAGAAGATGTGGTCCATATATACAATGGAATATTACTCAGCCATCAGAAAGGATGAATACCCACAATTTGCATTGACATGGATAGAACTGGAGGGGATTATGCTAAGTGAAATAAGTCAAGCAGATAAAGATGATTTTTATGGTTTCATTTATATGTGGAACATACACAATAACATGGAGGACATTAGGAGAAGGAAGGGAACAATGATGAAGGGGAAATCAGATGGGGAGATGACCCATGAGAAACTATGGACTCCGGAAGCAAACTGAAGGTTTTAGAGGGGAGGGGTGCGGAAGATGGGTTAGCCCAGTGATGGGTATTCATCAGGGCACATTTCACGTGGAGCGCTGGGTATTATACACAAACAATGAATCATGGAACACTACCTCAAAAACTAATGATGTACCTTATGGTGACTAGCATAACAGAATAAAAAAAATGAAAAGAAATAAATCCAAGCCAGAGATAATTCTGCTAAAGTAATAATAATAATAATAATAATAATAATAATAATAATATAAACAACAACAAAGTTGTTTACATACATGGTAGGATTTTTATGAAAATCTTTTGGTCTCACTCTCTGACACAAAAGACACAACTACAAATCTCCTTGAGATATGTTTGTCCTTATCTTGGGATCCCTATGAATAATTTACACAACAAGGCCCTAAAGATTCATCCGAAGGGGCACCTACACCCCAATGTTTATAGCAGCAATGTCTACAAAACCCAAACTATGGCAACAGCTCGGATGTCCATCGAAAGATGAATGCATAAGGAAGAAGTGGTATACACACACACACACACACACACACACAGAGAGACAACACAAACATAAAAAAAAAAAAAAGATCTTTCCCTTCACAATGATGTGGATGGAACTAGAGGGTATTATGCTAAGCAAAATAAGAGAAAGACAATTATCATATGATCTCTCTGATATGTGGAGTTTAAGAAACAAAACAGAGGATCATAGGGGAAGAGAGGAAAACATAATACAAGACAAAACCAGAGAGGAAGACAAACCTATGAGACTCTTAATCATAGGAATCATGAGGGTTGCTGGAGGGGAAGGAGAAGGAGGAATGGGATAACTGGGTCATAGACATTAAGGATGGCACATGATATTAATGAACACTGGATATTATATAAGACTGATGAGTCACTGACGACTATCTCTGAAACCAGTAATACATTACATATTAATTAATTGAATTTAAAAAAAATGAAAAAAAGTGACATTTTTCACTGAATGTAATGTATAAGGCATGACCTTAAGGTTCTAACAGTGTTTATTGTCTGCCTACAAGGATTTATAGGATCTTAGATTATTCTTTTTTTTTTATATTATGTTAGTCACCATACAGTACATCCCTTGTTTTTGATGTAAAGTTCGACGATTCATTAGTTGTGTATAACACCCAGTGCACCATGCAATA
>NW_024426663.1:82765422-82875296 GCF_017311325.1 Ursus maritimus
GTGCCCTCCCTACCACCCATCACCAGCCTATCCCATTCACCCACCCCTCTCCCCTCTCAAGCCCTCAGTTTGTTTCTCAGAGTCCATAGTCTCTCATGCTTCATTCCCCCTTCTGATTACCTCCCTTTCTTTATCCCTTTCTTCTCCTACCGATCTTCCTACTTCTTATGTTCCATAAATGAGTGAAACCATATGATAATTGTCTTTCTCTGCTTGACTTATTTCACTTAGCATTATCTCCTCCAGTCCCAGCCATGTTGATGCAAATGTTGAGAAATTGTTCTTTTTGATAGCTGAATAATATTCCATTGTATATATGGACCACAACTTCTTAATCCAGTCATCTGTTGAAGGGCATTTTGGCTCCTTCCACAATTTAGCTATTGTGGACAGAGCTGTTGTGAACATTGGGGTGCATATGGCCCTTCTCTTCACTATGTCTGTGCCTTTGGGGTAAATACCCAGTAGTGCAATGGCTGGGTCATAGAGTAGCTCAATTTTTAACTTTTTAAGGGACCTCCACACTGTTTTCCAGAGTGGCTACTAACATGTTATTTTACAGACCCAATCTCTATTTAATCTTTGGCTGGAGGTCCATTCTTACTTTGAGATTTCTCCCCTGAGGAGATATTTATTTTTAAATCCATCACATTCTGTCTTATTATATGAACATATTTTTCTTTGGTATATCTCAATCCTTTCATATCCTATCCTAGACCATGAAAACTTGAATTTTCAATATCTCCTCTGGAAATCTTCTTAGCTCTGCAATTGAGTTCTTTAGATTCCTTTAATATTTTAGGTAGTGCCACAGACTTCCTTTCATTATATAAAAAAGGTTCCCTTTCCTTTAGGTTTCAAGGATGTTTTCATACTTCCCTTTAAGCCCTCAGCAAAGGTTTCTCCAATATCCTTATGTTTCTTTCTTTTTTAAAATAATTTTTTATTATGTTATGTTAGTCACCATACAGTACATCCTTAGTTTTTGATGTAGTGTTCCATGATTCATTGTTTGCATATAATACCCAGTGCTCCATGCAACACATGCCCTCCTAATACCCATCACCAGCCTTATGTTTCTGCCAACAGTTTCTTTGAGTTTTGTTTGTTTTCCCTTTTTGTATTCTGTCTGCCACTGGATCCTATGACAACATGACATAATTTTAGTATTCTTTTTGGGTCCATGCTATTTCCAAGTATCAAAATATATTTTAGTTAATATTGTTGTGTAACAACCACTCCAAATATTAGTGGTTTAAAAATACTAAATTATTATCCTTATGAAACTCTTGTTTGGGCATGGTTTGATAGCTCATTTTTTAATACTGCCTTATGAATTATTTTATTTTATTTTATTTATTTATTTTATTTTATTTTTTAGTATATTATATTAGTCATCATACAGTACATCCCTGGTTTTTGATGTAAAGTTCAATGATTCATTAGTTGTGTATAACACCCAGTGCACCATGCAATACATGCCCTCCTTACTACCCATCACCAGCTTATCCCCTTCCCCCACCCACCTCCCCTCTGAAGCCCTCAGTTTGTTTCTCAGAGTCCATAGCCTCTCATGCTTCATTCCCCCTTCTGATTACCTCCCCTTTCTTTATCCCTTTCTTCCCCTATGGATCTTCCTAGTTCTTATGTTCCATAGATGAGAGAAGTCATATGATAATTGTCTTTCTCTGCTTAACTTATAAGGCACTGGAGGAGATAACGCTAAGTGAAATAAGTCAAGCAGTGATAGCTCATTTTTGTGTCAATTGGGACAGCTTAACCTAGAGATTCACCTCAAAAATGGCTCATTAACATGGCAGTGAATTGGTGCTAGTTGCTGATTGGGAACTCAGCAGGCTAGAGACCTTATTTTTTCCTCCATTTCTGGCCCTTCCTCAAGCTGCTTGGGCTTCTCATAGCATGGTGATTTGATCTTACATATATAAATTACACATATGAGTAGTTTACATATATAAAGTATATAGAAATGTGTATAGCCATTTATCATCATAAATTGCTTCATGAATTCATATACTCTGTGTATCACTCAAATACACTTTCTGAATAATTTCAAATGATTGAATCCTAAAGCATATAATTTTCATGTACTGCAATGTAGTATCCATTCCTATCTTGTATGATTTTAGAATGAATTATGTTTGAAATTGATTAGAGATGTCATATTTGGCATCTTATTCTCTAGTCTTATTCTCTTTTAATTCTTTAAATTTAATTGAAATAAATATGATTGAATAAGCATATAGCCTTTCAATAGCAAGGAATAAATAAGATATGGTAATTCATTCAGATTTGAAGAATTTTGACAAAAGACTATTTTAATTTGATTTTTTTCATTTCTAAACAGATAGTTCCTTAAAATCAAAATGTATAGGTCTTGAGTAATTTCTGTTTTGATTTTTTTTAAAAAATTAATTACTCTAAAACTAAGTTGCAGAGAGATTATTAGTCTTCACCGAGACCATTAGATTTATTTCCTTTAGTTAATCAGAAAAGAAGATGAAACCTTCAGCCCTAAGGTATTCCCTGTGATCAAAGATGATTCTTTAAGTTGTATAAAAGTCAAGGAAAGTAGTCTTGAGTAATTTCTTTTTTTATTTTTTTTAAAAAATTAATTACTCTAAAACTAAGTTGCAGAGAGATTATTAGTCTTCACCGAGACCATTAGATTTATTTCCTTTAGTTAATCAGAAAAGAAGATGAAACCTTCAGCCCTAAGGTATTCCCTGTGATCAAAGATGATTCTTTAAGTTGTATAAAAGTCAAGGAAAGTAGATAGTCATTTTAACATGCAAAAAATATCTGGATTTTGTTGCTCTTACTTTCGTTAATAAATTTATTGTCTATGTTACTTTATGTGGTTAATTTTCTCATGTGTGAATTATTTTTAATTCATGTAACTTATTTTGGATAGATGTTGAATTCTTCCTTTCATGATTACTATGTATTTTAACAACATTTAAATGAACATAGTTTAATCTGCTTATCTTGTACTTATGATTTTTTAAAATCACATACACCCACAGAAAACCCATTTCCAGCAAACTTCTTGACACATATTTCCTATAAGCTTATTATCCTTTTATGTTTCACATTCATGTTAATTATTTATTTGAAACTTATTTATGAAAATTATATGAAGTTATGATATACATTACATTTTTCAAAATAATTATACATTTTAAATAATTCACTCCCATCACAATTAACTATTTTTATTATACATATATATTTATATAAACATACATACATAGATGATTGATGTCATTGATGGAATTTGAACAAATCTTTTAGAATCTCTAAAAGAAGGAAAGAGAGTTTTATTACAGCCCACGTTAGGACAGCTGCCTGGGATATACAATCTCCACAAAGAAGAAAGTGCTCTGACAAATGACCATTTGGTGTAGGGTTAAATACATTTTGTTCACATCAAAGTTTACATATCACTAGACAAAAGACATTTCAGAAATTTACAGACCTTATCTTAAGGTTTTAACATGAGCAGGACAGTATGACTTCAGTCTCGTGGGAACCAGGGGTGCTGTCTACTTCTCTTCATGTTTGAAATGCTCCCTTTTATGTTTTTTTTAATAAATTAAGCAGACCTACAAAGTATGCCCTGGGCAGAAATTGAGCACATGCTTTGAGGTTTTGCTGACTCTGGTGATAGTTGAAGTATAGCTTCCCAGAAAGCCCATGAACAGAGTCCACAAACATTAACATTTGAAAATTTCCTCTATTTATCAATATCTGGCATATCCTGTGATTACAGTGCCTCAATCATTACAGTACTCTTATTGTTGAAGTCCAAAGTTCAGCACAAAAACACTATGACAATGTAAGAAAGCAGGACAAATGTAATTTTTAATTAATTTATCAAATATAAAATAAATAAATACTTCTAAAAACTATGCACACTGGCAAATTAAGAGCATAATATATTGATACAACACAAATTTCATAATCCTGATCCAATTCAGTTACTTCCAGTTTGTCAAATTACTCTCACTATAGACGTCCCAGAAAATGTTTCTCCAGCCACTTTCTCAAAGCCCCCTTGACTTCTTTATTCCTCACACTGTATATAAGGGGGTTCAACACAGGTGTGAAGATGGTGTAAAAAGCAGAGACCACCTTGTCATGGGCCACTGAACGGTAGGATTTGGGCCGCATGTAGATGAATATTATGGCCCCATAGAAGAGCCCCACCACAGCCAGGTGAGAAGAGCAGGTGGCAAAGGCTTTCTTCCGAGCTGCTGTGGACTTCATGTGAAGCACAGCAGCCAGGATGAGACTGTAGGAAGCCAAAATGAGAGACAGAGGGATCAAGAGCATCAGGATGCAGCACACATACATGAAAAACTCAAAAAGCATAGTGTCATTGCAGGCAAGGCGCACAAGCAAGGGCGCCTCACAAAAGAAGTGGTTGATTTCTCGAGAATGGCAGTAAGGGAAGCTGAGAGTGGCACCAGCCTGCATCAGTCCATCCACCCCTCCCAGAATCCAGGAGCCTGCGGTCATGTGCAAGCAGAGCTTCTGATTCATGAGGATGGGGTAGCGCAGGGGGTGACATATGGCCACATAGCGGTCATAGGCCATGGATGCTAAGATAAAACACTCACCCCCTCCCAGAGTGACAAATAGAAAGATCTGGGCTCCACAGCCGGCAGGAGATATGGACTTGGTGCCCATCAGGTAGTTGGCTGCCATTTTGGGGACTATGGTGGAGACCAGCATCATGTCCATGAGGGAGAGCTGGCTAAGTAAGAAGTACATGGGCTTGTGCAGCTGGGGGTCCTCATGGATGAGCAGGATCATGAGGGCATTGCCCACCAGGGAGGTGAGGAAGATCATGAGCACCACGGAAAAGAGGAACACATGGGTCTGAGTGTGGTTAAAGAGCCCTACAAGAATGAAGTTTATCTCTGTGGTGTCATTTGCATCTTCCATTGTTCCTGTCATGCCTGGAAAACAAGGAATGATAAGGAGATGAGAGCTGCTTGAAAGGAGGGTGAGGCATTTACTTAAGAAGAGGTGGTCAAAAGACAGAAAAAAAAATGAGGCTTGAGGGAATAATTATGCCTTTAATTTTTCACTTCCTGACAAGATGTTTGCCTTAGCATCCTTATCATATATCTCTGCTGTTATTACACAATATTTATTTATTCCAAAAAATTGGATAATAAGGATATACAGCAGTACACATTACATTTATATTACTTCTGTATATCTTGTCAGTATGCCACACATAATTTACTCATGATGTTAGGTGGAAAGAGCCTAGATGTCCATCAACAGATGAATGGCTAAAGAATTGGTACACACGCCCCCCCACAGGGGAATATTACACAACCATCAAAAAGGATGGAATCTTAGCATTTACTCTGACACGGATGAACTGGAAAGTATAATGCTGAGTGAATTAAGTCAATCAGAGAAAGAAAATTATCATATGGTTTCACTCATGTGTGGGTATAAGAAACGGTACAGAGGATCACAGGTGAAGGGAGGGAAAACTGAATGGGAAGAAATCAGAGAGGGAGAAAAACCAGGAGAGACTCTTGACTATAGGAAATAAACTGAGGGTGTCTGGAGGGGAGGTGGGTGCAGGGGATGGGATAACTGGGTGATGGGCATCAAGGGGGGCAAGTGATATGATGAGCACTTGGTGTTGCATGCAACTGATGAATGCCTGAATTCTACATCTGAAACTAATGATGTTCTATATGTTGGCCAATTGAAAAAAAGAGAAGAAAGAAAGAAAAAGAAAGAAAGAAAGAAGAAAGAAAGAAAGGGAGGAAAAGGAAAAGAAAAAGATTATGCCTTCCCAGTTTTCTAATGTTTGCGTACTTCTGTGTTGAAAGAGCCTCATAGTCATGCATTTCAGTCAATTTGATGTGATATATCTCCTAATTATGACTTTTTCTTGTTTCAAATATATATTTAAATTAATTTCTCAATATTTACTTCAATGTCATGATGAATTGTTTAATTTTTAATATACACAAAACTAAATAAAAACTACTATTACTCATTTTGTTGATGAGACATTGATTTGTCTAATTTACATGTGTGTGAAGCACATGATTTCAATATACTAGGCTTCCAGCTACCACAGATATTGCTCCAGAGCACCAACCACCATATTGGTCATGTTATCATAATGTATACTTATGATTACAAGGATTTGTCTCAGTTTGGAGACCTCACAACAGCTAATATTTATACCTAATATGTACACACACAAATGTTGATTTTAATTAAATGTGTGCATTGCAAAATGTGGGTAGTAAGGAGGGCACATATTGCATGGTGCACTGGGTGTTATACACAACTAATGAATCATCGAGCCTTACATCGAAAACCAGGGATGTACTGTATGGTGACTAACATAATATAATAAGAAATCATTATAAAAAAAAATAACTGTAGGAATGTTGATTGAACCAAGGGAATTACATAAAGGACCATCTCAGTAGGTTTCAGGTCATCCACAATACAAGCTGGGAGAATTGAGGTTAAGTGCCTGGGCTTTTGCTTCAATCAGAGCACACCTCTAAGATGTATTCCAACAATGGAAAGTTCTGAGAAGTCAAGCATACTTTTTTTTGTGTGTGTGTTAGTCCCCATACAGTGCATCATTAGTTTTTGATGAAGTAAAGCCTATTTCTTACATCCTATGCATCTCAACTTTGTCTTTTAAAAGTGAGTACATAATTACATTGCATTGTTGTTATGAGAATAAAATAACACTGTGTACATACAATATTTAATTGATCACTGGAAATTAGCAAGTTATCAGTAAATAGTAGCCACCACAACTTTCATGTCCTCAAAAACCATAACTTTTACTAGAAGAAACTAATGAGTAGAGGAGGTAAATGACAAAATCAGATACATCCATTTAACTTCGGAGTTGAGCGGGAACCAAATTTCAAGTCTCCTGAAAGGCTTGTCAACATATTGTGCATAATTAATATTTGATAAAGATAGATTTACATAAGCATAGAAAATGTGCAGTCTCAGTGGAAACTGAAGAAACACACAGATTTAACAAAATAATTATGATTTTGATACCTTCACTACTGGATTTAAGTTTTTCTTGATAACAAGCATTACCAGTTATAATATAATGAAAATTTATAGGATGAAAATAAAAATATCTTTAAAAATCAGTTTGAAAATATTAAGTGGGAACTGTAAAACTATCCTTATCTGGTAGAATCATTGATATATGTTCTTTCAGATATCACTCTAAAATATCATTGAAAAGAAAGTGAAAAATACCGTATAGATACAAATATTTTCAAGTTTCTTCGTAATGTGTAATGAGAATTTGTAAAATGAAAGTATTAAATTGCCACTATGCAACACAATATAACTTCCAGAATGGCGTTCCATATTATGTTAACAGAGAGAGGCAAATCCATATATTTAAAATTTATAAAATGTTTATGGCACAGAGTAAAAGGGAATAGTTATAATGTCATTGAGTGAAATCCAGGATATTTATTTTTTTTCTGTTTTTCTCTGGATACTTTTCTATGGATTATTAGTCCTTAAAATTATAAAAGTAAATAAACACCAACAGCTTCAGAGAATATGACCCCAAGTTTTAAACATTCAGCCTCAGAGCGCTGGAACTCACCTGCTTTAGGGGCATTCATGATGAAAGGGGTGCCTATTGTTCCATGGCTCTGGTACCAGAATCACTATTTACAACTGAAAAAAAAAAAAAAAAACCTGTTCTAATTTAAAAGCAAGTCACCCAGCAAAAGTCTATGAAGTCTTGGGTCCAGGCTATGGAAATGCCAGTGGGAACATACTTAAAAGAATACAGATGATGAAATACATTCTCCATTAGTTTGTGAGCCCGAACTAATCACAAGGGTCTCTAAAGTGGGAGCAGGGAACAGGGAATCAGAGAAACGGCAGTATGAGATTTCAGTCAGTGTTGCTGGCTGATTATTTTCAAGTCTCGGGATATTTGATCCCTAAAGAAACAGTTTTGTTTGACTTCCATAAAGCTAAAATCATGATATGACTAATTTGAGATCTGCCTCATAATAGTTTTATTATTTTTTTATTTTACTTTCTAAAATTTTATTCATTTATTTGTCACAGCAGAAGCAGGGGGAGTGGCAGGCTCCCCACTGAGCAAGGAGCCCAATGCAGGACTCAATTCCAGGACCCTGGGATCATGACTTGAACTGAAGGTAGATGCTTAATCAACTGAGCTACCCAGGCATCCCTGCTTCACAATAGTTTTAAATGAGATAGCATGTAAGCTAATCTCATATCCAGGAGTGCCTTCAGTCCAACTAGCTTATTATTTTAGTCATAACCAATGTCTCAAGAAAATCTGGTAATTACAAAGGGGAAAGACAGTTAAAGAAATACATTGCTCATTATTACTTTTTTTTTTTTAACTTTTAGTTCCATTATTGTCAACGTACAGAACATAGAGTGTTATATTATCTGTGTACAGTATAGTGATTCAACAATTCCATACATCACCCAGGGCTCATCACAACCCATGCTCTCCTTAATCCTTGTCACCTACTTTTCACCCATCCTCCCAACCCCCACCCCTCTGATAACATCAGTTTGTTCTATGGAGTTAGGAGTGTATTTCTTAGTCTCTCTCTCTCTCCCTCTCTCTCTTTCCCCTTTGCTGAATATTTGCTTGTTTGTTTGTTTCTTAAATCCCACATATAAGTGAAATCATATGGTATTTGTATTTCTCTGACTGACTTTTGCTTAGCATAATAATCTCTACGTCCATCCATGTTGGTGCAAATGAAAATATTTATTTCTTTTTATGATTAAAAGTCCAGTGTGTGTGTGTGTGTGTGTATCACATATTTTTTAAAGATTTATTTATTTATTTTAGAGAGGGAGAGAGAGAGCAAGAGAGACCTAGCTTGGTGGGGAGGGGCAAAAGGAGAAGGAGAGAGAAACTTACTCTGCATTGAGCAAGGAGTCAACTTGGGGCTTGATCTCACAACCCTGAGAGATCACTATCTGAGTCAAAACCAAGAGTCAGACACTTAACCAATTGTGCCACCTAAGCACCCTATGTATCACATCTTCTTTACCCATTCTTCTCTCCAAAGAAGAATGGCTTAATTTAATATTTAAGTTTTTGAAATTTTCTAGGAATATGACTTGGGGTACGTTGCATGAGCAGTCTAAGCTTAAGTTTAATCATCTATAAAAGGGAGATAATAATGTCTTTCCCGTTGAGTTACATTTTTTAGCTTACACAGTGAATATGAAGCATTAGATACAACAACAAAAAATTTAGCTTCCTTCTTTCCTTTCTTTTTGCTCTAGCAGAAAATGTTTCTTTCTCATTGATGGATAGTAATATGGGAAAGCATTAAAAAAATCTTACCAGGCAACAAATGCTTTCATACATCTTGGAGATTATTACAATAATGCCCTAATGATCAAAACATAAGTATTCAGTATTACCTTAAATAATTTTATTAGGAGTCCCCAAACCCATATAGCATAAAGGATTTTTGGATTTTATATTTATACAGGTATTTACCAATAGCCACAGTCAGTGGGGTGACAGAGAAGAGGAAAATATAATTAAATCAAATGCTGGTAATTCTGGATAAACTAAATAAGAAAATAATAACAGAAACATTAATTAATAGTAATATTAATAATGCCAATGACAATTTTCAGAAGTATCATTTTTATTAATGAATTACTGAGTGACCTGTATGGTGTCCATGTGTTTATTTACATGATTCTACATGAATAATTATGACTAAGGAAAAAAAAAACTATTACATGCTTTGATAACACTCTATACTTTACTGCAATAATTGCAATATTGCTCTTCTTTAACTAATTAGTTGAGATGTATTTTAAAATTTTCAGACACATGAAAAAAATGCTCAATGTCACTCAGCATCAGGGAAATACAAATCAAAAGCACAATGAGATACCACCTCACACCAGTTGGAATGGGTAAAATTAACAAGTCAGGAAACAACAAAAGTTGGCAAGGATGAGGAGAAAGGGGAACCCTGTTACGCTGTGGGGGGGAGTGCAACCTGATACAGCCACTGTGGAAAACAGTATGGAGGTTTCTCAAGAACTTAAAAATAGAGCTACCTTATGATCCAGCTATTGCACTACTAGATATTTATAAAAAGGATACAAATGGTGTAATCCAAAGGGGTATTTATCTATCTATCTATCATCTATCTATCATCTATTTATCATCTATCTATACACACACATACATATAGGTATTTAGCTGTATATATCTATATAGATATATATAGATAACTGTATATATCTATATTATATATAATGGATTATTACTCATCATTAAAAAGGGTGGAATCTTACCATTTACAATGACATGGATAGAACTAGAGGGTATTACGCTGAGTGAAACAAGTCAATCAGACAAAGACAATTACCATATGGTTTCACTCATATGTGGAATTTAAGAAACAAAACAGAGGATCATAGGGGAAGGGAGGGAAAAATAAAATAAGACAGAATCAGAGAGTGAGACAAGCCATTAGAGACTCTTAATTATAGGAGACAAACTGAGGGTTGTTGGAGGAGAGGTGGGTGGGGAATGGGGTAACTGGGTGATGAACACTAAGGAGAGCACTTAATGTAATGAGCACTGAAAGTTATATGCAACATGGATTGGCTGAGCTCTACATCTGAAATTAGTAATGCACTATATGTTAACTAGTTAAATTTTAAAAATAATTTTAGGGGTGCCTGGGTGGCTCAGTTGTTAAGCATCTGCCTTTGGCTCAGGTCATGATCCCAGGGTCCTGGGATTGAGCCCCACATCAGGCTCCCTGATCAGTGGGAAGCCTGCTTATCCCTCTCCCTCTGCTTATGTTCCCTCTCTTGCTGTGTCTCTCTCTGTCAAATAAATAAAATCTGTGAAAAAAAAATAATTTTAAAATAAAATAAAAATTTTGATGTGATATATTTTTAATTTTACTGAAGTACATAAATGGATACCATAAGGTGAAAAATTTATAATAGTACAGTAAGAGAAATTATCCCAAAAAATGTGCCCACCAAATGTTATATAAATGATCTATGTAAAGAGATATAATATTGTTCATTTGAAATAAGCAAATCCTGATATTCATACCTGACCAGATATTAGCAGTTATGCCTTTATGTTGCTCAGATCAGGCCTTAGTGTTCTATTACATAGACACAAGCTCAGGGAATGCCATATGGTAGCCATAAAAATGGACCCCTAAAGGCATCTCTGTTCCATTTCCTGGGAATTGTAGATATGCTGGGTTACATGGCAAAGCAAAGTCTGGGTTGCTGATGAAATTAAGGTTGTTAATCAGCTGACTATAAAACAGAGAAATTATGCTAGATATCAATGTGAGCTCTGACTAATCACTAGGGTCTTTAAAAGTGGGAGTAGAAAACTGAAGGAATCAGAGAAATGTAAACCTGTGGTTTCAGCTTAAATGTTGCTGACTTCAAAAATCAGGGAAGGAGGACACTAACCAAGGAGCACAGGGAACATCTAGAAAGAAAAAAGTTAGGAAACTATTATCTTCTAGAGTTTTTGGAAGAAATGCAGTCATATAACAACTAGAGTTTAGCTCAGTGAGACCATTTCAATCTTCTAACCATTTCAGGTGTAAGGAAATTGGTATGTTTTAAGCTTATAAAGGCATAGTAATGTGTTATATCAGCAATAGGAAACTAATACCATCAAAATAGAACACATCAACTCAGTCACCATGATGGGCCAAATAAAAAAATAGACAACTCCACAATCTTATCTGTATATAAACACATGAAAATCATCCAAGTCACAAAAATTACCAAGCGTGTCCCTTTCTTTCAAATGATGACTGTGGCTTTGTTATCAATCACTGTGTTAGCCTTGGTCTGTGTCCTTTGTCTATATGTAAGATTTATTAAGATAGCCAGTTATAGAATTATCCTGCTTCCTGACAGCAGCAAACTCAACCAGCCTCAATTTCCTAAAAACCTTGCAAAATCACCTAAAATAAACCCAAATATTATATATTCATTCCAACACTTTCTTACTATGATGTGGGTGCTCCCCCTCACTGTAACAATAAATACACCCATGTAGAATAAAAGGCACAACATAAGGAATATAGTCACTGATATTGTATTAGTGTTGTATGGTGACAAACAGTAGCTATGTTTGTGTTGAACATCGCATAAAAATGTATGAACTTTTGGAATCACTATGTTGTATACTTGAAACTAATATTATATATCAACTTAAAATTATATCTCTATCTATCTATCTATCTATCTATCTATCTATCTATCTATCATCTATCATCTCCACCTCATTAAAATATAGGTGTGTTCCTGGAAGCTTCTGGCTGGAATTCATTGAAAATTATCACCCAAAGCTCTGGCATCCCCTTCCTAAAATGTGATCCCTCTTCTGACTTCATATACTGTAGCTTGGTTTTTCCTAAAACAAGTGAGTATGTGTGTGTATATCATCATATATTATTCTGTGTTGGATTTCTTTTTCCCAACATTCTATTTGGAAGACTCATCCATGTGTGTGTGTATGTGTGTATGTGTGTATGGATACCAGTTTAAAATTTTATTTGATATATAATATTCTTGTAATAAATATAGAGTGATCTGTTTACCCATTGAACTTAGTGGACATTTGAGTAGTTGCCAATATGGAAATGATGCCACTGAGACATACTTGTATATGTGTTTTGGTGTTTTCGTTTTGTTTGTTTTGTTGTTTTAATGAATTTGGGAAATCCATACCCAGAAATGAAAATGTTAGGTCATATGGTATGGATATTCAATCTTCAAGTTAATACCAAATGAAAATTTTAATAGAGTCATGCAATAATGCTACTATAAATATCTGGGTACATGTGACCCTTTGAATCAGTATTTATGCATCTTTTGCGCAAATACCTACTACTGCAATTGCAATTGTACTACTCCTAGGGTAGTTCTATTGTTAAATTTGTGAGGAACCTCCATCCTGTTTTCCAAAGTGGCTGCACCAGTTTGAACTCCCTCCAACAGTGTAAGAGGGTTCCCCATTCTCTGCATACAAACAAAATTCTGTTGTTTCCTATGTTCTTAATTTTAGCCATTCAGACAGGTTTGAGGTGGTGTCTCATCGTGCTTTTATTTTTATTTCCCTGGTGCTGAGTGATGTTGAGTATCTTGTCATTTGGTCTTTTAGACATCTGCATGTCTTCTTTGGAAAAAAAAAAGTCTATTCATGTCTTTTACATGTATTTTTACTGGATTGTGTGTGGGTGTGGGTGTGTGCATGTGTGCATGTGTGTGTGTACAGAGTTTGAAAAGTATTTTATATATTTTGAAAACTAACACTTTATTAGATATACCATTCACAAATATTTTCTCCCATTCCATAGGGGGTCTTTTTAGTTTTGTTGATTGTTTTCTTTGCTGTACAGATTTTTAACTTGGTAAAATCCCAGTAGTTCATTTTCGCTTTTGTTTCCCTTGCCTACACAGGCATGTCAAATAAGAAGCTCCTATGGAACATAATAGAGACCCCAGAAAGGGACATTCAACTCTATGGTCAACTAATCTTTGACAAATCCAGAAAGAATATCCAAGGGAAAAAAGACAGTCTCATCAATAAATGTTGTTGGGAAAACTAGACAACCACATATAGAAGAATGAAACTAGACAATTCTCTTACACCAAACACAAAGATAAACTCAAAATGAATGAAAGACCTCGTGTGAGACAGAAATCCATCAAAATCCTAGAGGAGAACATATTGGCCTCTTTGACATTAGCCACAGCGTTTTGTGCAAGAAATATCTCTAAAGACAAGGGAAACAAAAGCAAAAATGAACTTTTGGAACTTCATCAAGATAAAAGCTTTTGCAGAACAAAGAAAACAGTCAACAAAACAAATAGGCAATCCACGGAATGGGGGAAGAAATTTGCAAATGACATTACAGATAGAGGGCGGGTATCCAAGATCTATAAAGAACTTCTCAGACTCAACACCCCCCCCCAAAAAAACCAAATAACCCAGTCAAAAAATGGGCAGAAGATATGAACTACACTTCTCCAAAGAATATGCCCAAATGGGTAACAGACACATGAAAAAATGTTCAACACCACTAGCCATCATCCAAGATTTATAAAGAACTTCTCAGACTCAACACCCCCCCCAAAAAAAAACCAAATAACCCAGTCAAAAAATGGGCAGAAGATATGAACTACACTTCTCCAAAGAATATGCCCAAATGGGTAACAGACACATGAAAAAATGTTCAACACCACTAGCCATCAGGGAAATACAAATCAAAACCACAACGAGATACCACACTACACCAGTCAGAATGACAAAAATTAACAAGACAAGAAACAACAAGCATTGGTGAGGATGTGGAGAAAGGTGAACCCTCTTCCACTGTTGGTGGGAATGCAAGCTGGTACAGCTACCCTGGAAAACATTTTGGAGGTTCTTCAAGCCATTAAAGATAGAGCTACTCCATGACCCAGCAGTTGCACTACTGGGTATATACCCCACAGATATAGATGTAGTGAAAAGAAGGGGCACATGCACCCCAGAGTTCATAGCAGCAATGTCCACAATAGCCAAACTGTAGAAGGAACTGAGATGCCCCTCAACAGATGAATGGTTAAATAATATGTGGTCCATATATACAATGAATATTAGCCATCAGAAAGAATGATTACCCACCATTTGCACTGACATGGCTAGAACTGGAGGAGATCATGCTAAGTGAAGTAAGTCAAGCAGAGAAAGACAATTATGATATGGTTTCACTCATATGTGGAACATAAGGAATAGCTCAGAAGACATTAGAGGAAGGAAGAGAAAACTGAATGGGAGGAAATCAGAGAGGGAGAAAAACCATGAGAGACGGTGGACTCCAGGAAACAAACTGAAGTTTACAAAGGGGAGTGGAGTGGGGAGATGGGCTAACTGGGTGATAGGTATTAAAGAGGGCACGTGTTGTGATGACCACTGGGTGTTATACTCAACTAATGGATCATTGAACACGACATCAAAAACTAATGATGTACTATATGCTGGCTAACTGAACATAATAAGCAAAAATAAATAAATTAATTAATTAGTTAAATAAATAAATAAATAAAATTTTAAAAAAAGAAGCTTATACAGATAACATCAAAGAGGTTGCTGCCTGCTGTCCTTTAAGATTTTAATAGTGTTCTAACTCATATGTAAGTCTTTCATCCATTTTGAGTTTATCTTTGTGTATGGTGTAACAGAATGGTCCAGTTTGATTCTTCTGCATGTTGCTTTCCAGTTTTTCCGACACCATTTTTTTAAAAGACTGTCTCCCCCCCCCCATTGGATATTCTTTCCTGCATTGTGGAAGATTAGTTAACCATTGACTCGTGGTCCATTTATGGGTTTTCTATTCTGTTCTAATGATCTGTTTGTTTTTGTGCCAGCACCATAACGTCTTTATGACTACAGCTTGGTAATATAAATTGAAGTCCAGAATTGTAATCCTTCCATCTATGTTTTTCTTTTTCAAGATTGCTTGAAAAAGCAATTGCTATTTGGGGGCTTTTGTGGTTCCATAAAAATTTTAGTATTGTTTGTTCTAGCACTGTGAGAAATGCTACATGTATATTGATAGGGATTGCCTTAAATGTGTAAATTGCTTTGGGTAGTATAGACATTTTAACAATAAGTGTTCTTTCAATCTATGAAAATGGAATGTTTTTTCCATTTCTTTGTGTCATCTTCCTTCATAGTGTTTTTTTTCTTTTTTTCATAAGTGTTCTATAGTTTTCAAAATACAGGTGTTTGACTTCTTTGGTTAGGTTTATTCCTAGTTTTTTTTATAATAATTTTTTATTATGTTATGTTAGTCACCATACAGTACATCCCTAGTTTTTGATGTAATGTTCCATGATTCATTACTTGCATATAGCACCCAGTGCACCATGCAATACATGCCCTCCTTAATACTCGTCACCAGCCAATCCCATTCCCCCCCCCTCCCCTCTGAATCCCTCAGCTTGTTTCCCAGAGTACAGAGTCTCTCATGGTTCATTCCCCCTTCTGTTTACTCGCCCTTCATTCTTCCCTTTCTTCTCCTACCGATCTTCCTATTTCTTATGTTCCACAAATTAGTGAAACCATCTGATAATTGTCTTTCTCTGCTTGACTTATTTCACTTAGCATTATCTCCTCCAGTCTCGTCCATGTTGCTGAAAATGTTGTGCAATCGTTCTCTCTGATGGCTGAGTAATATTCCATCGTATATATGGACCACATCTTCTTAATACAGTCATCTATTGAAGGGCATCTTGGTTCCCTCCACAATTTAGCTATTGTGGACAATGCTGCTATGAACATTGGGGTGCATATGGCCCTTCTCTTCACTACGTCTGTATCTTTGGGGTAAATACCCAGTAGTGCAATGGCTAGATCATAGGGTAGCTCAATTTTTAACTTTTAAAGGGACCTCCACACTGCTTTCCAAAGTGGCTGTACCAACTTGCATTCCCACCAACAATGTAAGATGGATACCCTTTCTCCACATCCTCTCCAACATTTGCTGTTTCCTGTCTTGTCAATTTTTGCCATTCTAAGTGGTGTAAGGTGGTATCTCAATGTGGTTTTGATTTGAATTTCCCTGATGGCTAATGATTTTGAACATTTTTTCATGTGTCTTTTAGCCATTTGTATGTCTTCATTGGAAAAATGTTCATATCTTCTGCCCATTTTTGATTTATTTGTTTCCCATGTATTGAGTTTGAGAATGAAAACACAAAGGTCCAAAACCTGTGGGACACTGCAAAGGAGGCCCTAAGGGGAAAATACATAGCCATCCAAGCCTCACTCAAAAGAATAGAAAAATCCAAAATGCAATTTTTATATTCTCACCTCAAGAAGCTGGAGCTGGAACAGAAGAACAGGCCTAACCCATGTACAAGAAAGCAGTTGATTAAGATTAGAGCAGAGATCAATGAATTCGAAACCAGGAGCACAGTAGATCAGATCAACAGAACTAGAAGCTGGTTCTTTGAGAGAATCAATAAGATCAATAAGCCACTGGCCGGACTTATTCAAAAGAATAGAGAAAGGTCCCAAATTAATAAAATTATGAAATGAAAGGGGAGAGGTCACAACCAACCCCAATGAAATAGGAAGGATCATTAGAAACTTTTGTCAACCGCTTTATGCCAATAAATTAAACAACCTGGAAGAAATGGATGCGTTCCTGGAAACCTATAAACTACCAAGACTGAAACAAGAAGAAACTGATTTTTTAAACAGACCAAATAATTAGGAAGAGATTGAAGCAGTGATCAAAAACCTCCTGAAAAACAGGAGTCCAGGGCCTGGCGGATTCCCTGGGGAATTCTACCAAATATTCAAAGAAGAAATAATACCTATTCTCCTGAAGCTGTTTCAAAAATAGAAACAGAAGGAAAACTACCAAACTCATTCTGTGAGGCCAGTATTACCTTGATCCCCAAACCAGGCAAAGACCCCATCAAAAAGGAGAATTACAGACCGATATCCATGATGAATATGGACGCCAAAATTCTCAACAAGATCCTAGCCAATAGGACCCAACAGTACATTAAAAGGATTATCCATCATGCCCAAGTGGGATTCATCCCTGGGATGCAAGGTTGGTTCAACATTCACAAATCGATTACTGTGATAGATCATATCAACAAGAAAAGAGTCAAGAACCATATGACCCTCTCAACTGATGCAGAAAAAGGTTTATTGCTAGTTATTTTTTAGTTTTTGAACCAGTTGTAAATGTGATAGATTCATTTATTTCTAGTTCTGCTGCTTCATCATTGGTGTATAGAAATGCAACAGATTCTTTGCATTGATTTTGTATCTTGTGCCTTTTCTGAATTTGTGTATGAGTTCTTGCAAAACTTTGTTGGAATCTTTTGGGTTTTCTACATAGACTATTATGTCATCTTTGAATAGTGAAAATTTGACTTTTTCTTTGTGGATTTGGATGCCTTTTATTTCTTTTTCATTGAGGGCTTCATTTACTATGTTAAATAACATTGGTGAGAGTGGCTATCCCTGTCTCATTCCAGAACTTAGAGGAATAGCTTTTAGTTTTTCCCCACTGAAAATGATATTAGCTATTGGTCTTTCTGATATGGCCTTTATGATGTTGAGGTATGTCCTCCCATCCCTATTTTGTTTACGGTTTTTATCAAGAAGAATGCTATGCCTTTTCTGTATCTATTGACGGGATCATATGATTCTTATCCTTTCCTTTATTAATGCGGTGTACCACATTGACTGATTTTTCAATATTGAGCTACCCTTGCAGCCTAGGAACAAATCCCTCTTGATAATGATGAATAAATATTTTAATGTAATGTTGGATCATTTTTTTGTATTTTGTTCTTTCAACAAGTATTTTGTTGAGAATTTTTGCACCCATGTTCATCAGGGATATTGCATGTAGTTCATGTAATGTTGACATGGTACAGTGAGCTTGGAAGTTTTCCTTCTGTTTCTACTTTATGGAACAATTTGGGAAGAATAAGTGTTATCTCCTCTTTACATGTTTGGTAGAGTTCTCCTGGGAAGCCAGCTGGCCCTGGATTTTTGCTTGTTGGGATATTTTTAAATTTTGTTTTAATTTCTTCACTGGTTATCAGTTTGTTCAAATTTTCTATTTCTTCATGTTTTAGTTTTGGTAGTTTATATGTTTGTAGGACTTTATCTATTCCTTCCAGGTTGCCCAATTTGTTGGTATAAAATTTTTCATGATTTTCTCATATAAGCGTTTGTATTTCTGTGGGGTTGTTTGTGATCTCTCCTCTCTCAGTCACAATTGTTGTTTTTTTTTTTTTTGGGGGGGGGAGTGTTCTCTTTTCTTTTTGATATGTCTGGCTATGGGTATATCAATTTTATGAATTCTTTCAGAGAAACAGTTCCTAACTTCATTGATCTCTTCCACTGTTTTGTTGTTGTTTCTATATCATTTTATCATTTTTTTTCTGCTTTAATGTTTATAATTTCCTTCCTGCTGTCTTTAGGATTTATTTGCTTTTTCTTCATTAGTTTGTTTTGGTGTACAGTTAGGTTGTGTACTTGAGACTTTCCTTGCTTCTTGAGGTAGGCCTGCATTGCTGTATACTTCCCACTTATGGCTGTTTTTGCTGCATCCCAAAGGTTTGGATAGGTCACATTTTATTTTTCATTTTCTTCCATTTTTTAATTGCTGTTTTAATTCCTGCTTGACCCATTCATTATTTAATAGGAGGTTCTTTAAACTCCATGTATTTGTGGTCTTTCCATTTTTTTTCTTGTGGTAGACCTCAAGTTTCATAGCATTGTGGTCTGAAAATATGCATGGTATGATCTTATTTTTTTTATACTTGTTGATGGTTGACTTGTGACACAGTATGTGATCTATTCTGGGTAATGTCCCTATTTGTACTTGAAAAGAATGTGTATTCTGCTGCTTTCAGATGAAATGTTCTGAATATATCTGTTAAGTCCATCTGGTCCAGTGTGTCATTCAAAGCCATTGCTTCCTTATTAATTTTCTGCTTAGATGATCTGTCCATTGCTATGAATGGGGTGTTAAAACCCCCTATGATTACTGTATTATTATCAATTAGTTCCTTTATGTCTGTTATTGATTGTTTTATATATTTGGATGATCCCAAGTTGTGGGCATAAATAATTACAATTAGATCTTCTTGATGGATAGACCCCTTTATTATGATATAGTGTTCTTCATCTCTTATTACAGTCTTTGGTTTAAAATCTATTTTGTCTAAGTATTGTGACTCTGACTTGCTTTTGACATCCATTAGCATGGCAAATGGTTCTCCATCCCCTCACTTTCAATCTGCAGGTATCTTTAGGTCTAAGATGAATGTCTTATAGGCAGCATATAGATTGGTCTTGTGTGTGTGTGTGTGTGTGTGTGTGTGTGTGTGTGTGTGTGTGTTTAATCCATTCTATACCCTGTGTCTTTTGATTGAAGCATTTAGTCCATTTACATTCAGAGTGATTATTGATAGATATGAATTTAGTTACATTCAGAGTGATTATTGATAGATATGAATTTAGTTCTCTTATATTATCTGTAAACTTGGTGTTTCTGGAGATGTTCTCTGTTCCTTTCTAGGTCTAGTTGTTTATGGTCTTTCTTTCCCTCTCAAAGAGTCTTCTTTAATATTTTTTACAGGACTGGTTTAGTGTTCATGAACTCCTTCAGCTTTTATTTGTCTGGAAAACTCTTTAATTCTTCTATTCTGAATGACAGCCTTGCTGGGTAAAGTATTCTTGGCTGCATATTTTTCCCATTCAGTGTGTTCAATATATCATGCCACTATCTTCTTGCTTGTCAAGTGTCTGTGAAAACATTTGCTGCTAACTTTATTTTTCTTCTCTTGTAGGTTAGGGATTTCTTTTCCCTCGTTTCTTTCAGGATTCTTTCCTTATTTCTGTATTTTGCAAATTTTAAAGTGATTTGTCTTGGTGTTGGTCTGCCTTTTTTATTTTGATGGGAGTTATCTTTGCCTACTGGATGGAATTTCTGTTTCCTTCCCCAGATTAGGGAATTATTCAGCTATTAATTCCCTCAAATAAACTTTCTGCCCCTTTTTGTCTTCTTCTTCTGGGACTCCTAAGATATGAATGTTATTATGCTTTAAGGAGTTGCTGATTTCTCCAAGTCTACATTGGTGATCCAATATTTTTCTTTCCCTCTTCTTTTTGGCTCCATCATTTTCCATAATTTTTTTTTTATATCACATATTCATTCCTCTCCTCCTACCTTGTGATTATTACATTCAGTTGGCTTTGTATCTTGGTTATAGCATTTCTTATTTAATCCTGACTAGATTTTAGGTCTTTTATCTCTGTAGTAAGGGACTCCCTGGTGTCTTCTATGCTTTTCTCAAACTGAGCTAGTTTCCTTGATTTTTGTTTTAGATTCTGGTTCAGGCAGATTACATATATCTGTTTTGATTAGATCCCTGGCCATGATTTCTTCTAGTTCTTTGTTTTGAAGTGAATTCCTGCATCTTGGTATTTTGTGTAGGTCTCTGTCTTCTGTGTGTTAGGGAATCCTATTACTGATGTCCATGCATGGTGATGGATGGGGATAAAGATGGTGTCAGCCAGTTATCTCATCCTTAGAGAGGGGGTTTTGCACTCAACACTATTCAGGTAGCCCTCAGAAAAAAAGCAAACAATCGTCCTTTCCTCAGATTTCTGCCTTCACCCCAACTGTGTCTGAACCATATGCCCCCTTGGCAGTGCAGTGATGTGTTTTATGTCAGATGTGATGGCTGTATTGCAAATCTCCAAGCTTTAAGGACCTGACACAAACCTACACTGATCCCCTGAGAGAGGGCTTCACTGTGCTGTGACTGGTGCCACTCTGTCCCAGAAAACTGGTTCCACAAATGCATAGGGACTTTGAGTTTATGGTAAAGTGAAGCCAAAAACTGCAAACTCCACAGCATCAGTGATTATTTCTCCCCCAAATCACATCTCTTTACCTCTTACCTGCCATGATTGCCTTCTTTTCTTCTGCTAGTTGTGAAGTTTGTTCACTCAGTCCTCCAATCAATTTCCTACGTACTCAGAATGATTTAATATTTGTCTAGCTGTGGTTGAGGGACAAGGCAAGCATAATGTCCTCTTCTTACTCCACCATCTTACTCCTCCTCCTCCAGCACCTATTTATGATAAAAACTGTCAAAAAGTAGGGATAGATGGAGCATACATCAATCTAATAAGGGCCACATAGGAAAAACTCAAAACTAACATCATCCTGAATGGGAAATACTGAAATTAGTTCCTTTAAGCTCTGTAACAAGACAGGGATGTCCATTCTTTAACGAATTTTTTATTTAACAAAAGTACTGGAAGTCCTAGACTTCCAAGCAGACAAGACAAAGAAAGAAAGAAAGAAAAAAACATCCAAATTGGTAATGAGGAAGTCAAACTTTCATTATTTGTAGATGACATGATACCCCAGAAAACCCAAAGCACTCCACCAAGAAATGGCTAGAACTGATACCCAAAAAGAACAAAGTTGAAGGATACAAACTCACTGTACAGGGGTGCCTCGGTGGCACAGTGGTTAAGCGTCTGCCTTTGGCTCAGGGCATGATCCCGGGGTTCTGGGATCAAGCCCCACATCAGGCTCCTCCGCTATGAGTCTGCTTCTTCCTCTCCCACTCCCCCTGCTTGTGTTCCCTCTCTCGCTGGCTGTCTCTATCTCTGTCAAATAAATAAAAATAAAATCTTAAAAAAAACAAACTCACTGTACAGAAATCTTTTGGATTTATATACACCAATAATGAAGCAGCAGAAAGAGAAATCAAGAAATCAATTCCATTTTCAAATGCAACAAAAAGCATACATAACCTAGGAATATACCTAACCAAAGAGGTAATAGATCTGTACTATGAAAAATATGAAACACTGATGAAAGAAATTGAAGATGAAATTGGAAGAGCAAATATTGTTAAAATAGCTATATGACCCAAAGGAATTGACACATTTAATGCGATCCCTATCAAAATACCACTAGCATTTTTCATAGAGCTAGAATGGACAATCCTAAAATTTGCATGGAACTACAAAAGATCCCCAGTAGCTAAAGCAACCTTGAAAAAGCAAGGCAAAATTGGAAGCATCAGAATTTCAGAATTCATGTTCATAGTTCACTACAAAGCTATAGTGATCAAGACAGTATGATACTGGCACAAAAGTAGACACATTTATCAAAGGAAAACAATAAAAACCCAGAAATAAACCCAAAACTGTATCATCAATTAATAATTTGACAAAGCAGGAAACAATATCCAATGAGAAAATGACAGTCTTTTCAACAAATGGTGTCGGGAAAACTGGACAGAAACATGCAGCAGAAAGAAGCTGGACCATACACAGAAATAAACTCAAAATGGATGAAAGACCTAAATGTGAGACAGGAAGCCAACAAAACCCTAGAGTAGAACATAGGCAGCAACTTTTTTGACATTAGTCATAGCAACTTCTGACTAGGTATATCTCTTGCTCCAAAGGAACCAGGCAAAAATAAACTATTGAAACTTCATCAAAATAAACATCTTCTGCACAATGAAGGAAACCATCAACAAAACTAAAAAGAGACCTCAGCAATGGGAGATGGCATTTGCAAATGCCATATCTGGTAAAGGATTAGTATCCAAAATATATAACTATCTTATAAATCTCAACACCCCCCAAATAGAAATAATCCAGTTAAAAAATAGACAGCAGGTATGAATAGACATTTCCCTAATAGAAGACATACATAAGGTTAACAGGCACATGACAAGATGCTCAACATCACTCATCATCAGGGAAATGCAAATAAAAACTTCAAGAATGACTAAAATTAGCAACACAAGAAAGAACAGGAGTTGGTGAGGGTGTGTGCATTCCCACTAGCAGCAACCTGGTGCAGTCACTCTGAAAAACAGTATGGAAGTTCCTCAAATGATAAACTAGAACTACCCTACGACCCAGTAATTGTCCTACTAGATATTCATCCAAAGGATAGAAAAATTCTAATTGAAAGAAATACATGCACCTAGATGTTTGTAGTAGCATTATCAACAGTAACCAAATAATGGAAAGAGCCTAGATATCTGCTGACTGATGAATGGATAACAAAGATGTGATACAGGGGCATCTGGTTGGATCAGTTGTTAAGTGTCTGCCTTCAGATCAGGTCATTATCCCAGGGTCCTGGGATTGAGCCTCACATTGGGCTCTCTGATCAGCAGGAAGCCTACTTCTCCCTCTCCCACTTCCCCTGCTTGTATTCTCTCTCTCTCTGTCAAATAAATAAATACATAAATAAAATCTTTTTGAAAAAGATGTGATATATATTATTTTTTAAATATTTTATTATTTATTTATTTGAAAGAGAGCACAACAGGAGGGAGGGTCAAAGGGAGAGGGAGAAGCAGACTCCCACTGAGCAGGGAGTCTGACAGGGGGCTCAATCCCAGGACACTGAGATCATGACCCAAGCTGAAAGCAGAGGCTTAATGGAATGAGCCACCCATTATATTGCCATATGCAATGACGTTGGATGGAGTTAGAGAGCATTAGGCTAAGAAAACAAAAACACTCTTATTTCACTCATATGTGGAATTTAAGAAACATAACAAAGAAGCATAGGAACAGAGAGAGAGACAAACCAAAAAACATGGTCTTTTTTTAACAACAACAAAGAAAGAATCATCTATTTATTTTAGTGAGAGACAGAAAGGAGAACTGGTGCACAGACTGAGGGGCAAAGGGAGATGATCTTCAAACAGACTCCTTGCTGAGTGTGGAGCCCAATGCAGGGCTGGATCCCACCACTGATGAGATCATGACCTGAGCTGAAACCCAGACTTTGATGCTCTGCTCACTAACACACCCAGTGCCCCATGAAACATACTCTTAACTACAGAGAAAACAAAAAAAGCAAACAAGCACAAACACACACAGAAAAATCCTGATGTGGTATGTAGAGTGATTTTTTTCAATAGGTGGTGGATATTAAGGAGGGCACTTGTGAGGAACACTTGGTATTGTATGGAAGTGTTGAGACCACTAAATTGCACACCTGAAACTAATATTACACTATATGCTAACTAACTGGAATTTAAATAAAAACTAAAACAAAGCAAAACAAAAATAAATGCATCTCTGCTGAATTTGAAATTGTAACTAACGATGGACATAAATTTTCCTGCAGACTCTGAGGAATTCACCACATAATTATTGTCAGTATGGTAAAGGAGCATTTCATTTTTATTATCTATTTTTATTTATTTATTTATTTATTTATTTATTTATTCATTCATTCATTCATTCATTCATTCATTTATTTTTTTTTACAATATTGTTTTTATTATGTTAGTCACCATACAGTACATCCCTGTTTTTCTATGTAACGTTTGATGATTCATTAGTTGCATATAACACCCAGTGCACCATGCAATACGTGCCCTCCTTAGTACCCATCACCAGCCTATCCCATTCCTCCACCCCCTCCCCTCTGAAGCCCTCTGTTTCTCAGAATTGAGTATTTGGACATTTCTTTCGATGGGTAGCACTTTCATATTATAGATGTGAGGCTGTTTTAAGCTTGGATTTTGCTTCTTGCATTTTGATTCTTTTCCATATTTTAAACAACTATGTGGCCAACATAAGTCTTATGAATTATGGTGGTCCAATTTGTCAACCTTTAAAATGTTAGTATTTTTTGTTATATTTAAGAAATATTTATTCATACATTACAAATATGTTTGCCTAAAACATGTTCTTTCAGCTTTATTGCTATACTTAAACATTTAGATTTGGGCCTTCTATTTTTAAGCTTGCAAATGGTGTGAAAGTATTGTCAGTATCCTTATTGTGTACATGTGTATCTAATTGTTTTAGCAATTTTCATTAAAAAGAGTATGTTTTCCTCACTAAAGAAATAAAGGTGACCTAATGGAGCAAGTTTTTTAAAAGTTAATTACCAATAATATATGCAATTCTTTTTTTGAATTCCCTATTCTGCTCCAGTGATCTGTACTTGATCCAATCCAACAGTCCTTTAAATATTGTAGTTTAATAATGTTTTGATTACATATTAGATTACATATTTTCTGCTTTATCATTTTAATTTTTGAGTTATTCTTTGTTTTGAATCACTTCTTAAATGTTATAGTCAACTTGTTAATTTACACAGAGGCATCACTTATACATACACAAAGTGATGAGAATTTAATTTGGAGTCATATTGAATTTATATAATAATTTGAAAATAATTTACTTTCTATTAGTCTATTGATAGGCAATGTACATTCTTACATCTACTTATGACTTAATTCCTTTTTTCCCTCAACACTAATGTGTCTATGATGGGACCTTGCCTTTATTTCACTTATTCTTAGAATTTTGATTATTTCAATGTAGTTAATTGATGTTAAGTTTAAATTCCTATCGATTGTATACTTCATTTTTTTAGTATTTATAACTTCCTTTTATTCTCATTCTTTATATTACAGTGGTTTTTTTTTTGAGGTTCCGCAAGACTTTATTTTATTTTGCTTAATTTTATTTTATGTATTTTTTAAAGATTTTTTAAAAATTTATCTGACAGAGAGCGAAAGAGAAAAATGTGAGCCCATGCAGGCAAAGGATCAGGCAGAGGGAGAGAGAAGCAGGTTCCCCGCTGTGCAAGGACCCCCATCTTACACATCCACCAAAATCCTGCCATGGTCGGTGAGGCATATTCAAATGTAAGTGTTGAACTACAGTGTTTTTTTTTTTTTTAATTGAACCTAATCTATACAGACCTTATAATTCAAGAATGTCATTTTTAGGTATACATACATCAGAAATGCATTCATGTGTACATCATAAGACAAACATTATTCACAATATACAAATGGAAATAACTCAAAATTCCATCAAAATTAGAATGCTTAAATAAATCTTATACAGTTACAGAGCAGAAAACCATAAAGAAAACAAAGTTAATTAACTATTGCCAACTATAACTCCATTAGATTAATCACAGAAACATAATGGGAAGGGAAAGCACACATATAGAAGGAAGTACACACAATACATTATACAATTTCAAAAATATGCTCAAATAATAACACTATTGTAAGTAAATATAGTGGTTCTTACTGGGAGGAAGAATAATTAGAGAATGGCAGGAAACTTCAGGGGCATTCTCATGTGTTGCTAATTTGCTATTACTCTCTCCTCCCAGTCCAAGGCAACCACCATTCTCTTCTTTGGTTCTATAAGTTTGACTATTTTAGATATTTTTATATAGGTAGAACCATGCAATAATGACCCTTCTGTGATTGGCTTATTTGACTTAGCATAATGTCTTCCATCTTGATTCATATTTCAGGAATTCATTCTTTTTAAAGACTGAATAATGAATATTCCATTGTATGTGCACACCACATTTTTTAATCCATTCTTCTGTCAAATGACATTTATGTTATTTCTACATATGGACTAATGTGCATTTTGCAGCACTGAACATGAAAGTGGTAATACTCTTTAGAGATCCTGATTTCAATTATATTGGAGCAGTACCCAGAAGTTTCTTTCTAACACTCTCTTACTGAGATGTCCTACAAATCCCCCTTGATGGGTGTTCTCCCTCATTGTAACAATAAATAAACCTACCTCTCTCAAATGCATGTGTGCTCCTCGGGCTTCCTGTCTGGAGGACATTGAAAACTATCACCAAAAGCCCTGACATTCCCTTTTGAAAAGGTAATCAATCCCCCTGCTGACTTCATAAAGTGTAGCTTAGTTTTTCTTAATTGTTCTTGTCTCCTTCCATTGTATGATTTTAATATTCTTAATTTTAGGACTTGTTTTATGAATAAACATGTAATATATCCTGGAGAATTTTCCATGTGCATTTGGGAAGAATGCATATTTTGTTGATGATGGGTTGAAAGTTATGACTACATCTGTATGGTTCATTTAGTCTATGGTCTACAGTTTCTTTCTTGATTCTCTGTCTGGATGTTCTATTTAGCTTTGGATTGATCTTATTTAATTCCTATCACTTTTTATTTGGTGTAACTTATATAGGTATGTTCTTTCCAGTTATCATGGGGCTTACATAAAATATCTACATAAAATATCTAAAACTGTCTATTTTAAACTGACAGTAAATTAACTTCATTTCATACAAAATCTCTATACATTTACTTCTCTCCCCACATTATACAGTATTGATATCACAATTTGCATCTATTTATATTGTGTATCTATAAATATAATTACAGTTACAGTTATTTTAATAAATTGCTTTTAAACTTTTATCCTAGAATTAACAATAATTTATCCAGCACTGTTATAGTAATAAGGTATTCTGTGTATGTCTATATATTTATCTTTGCCAAGAGTTTTATATTTTTATTCTGTTTTTTTCCTCTTCAACATCCTTTCATTTATCTTTTTCCCAAGTTTTTTACTTAAATTTCAGTTAGTTAACATACAGTGTAATATTAATTTCAGGTATAGAATTTAGTGATTCATCACTTACATACAACATGCAGTGCTCATCACAACAAGCACCCTCCTTATTACCCATCATGTATTTAACATCTTTTATTTCAACATCAAGAATTCCCTTTTTACATTTCTTATTAAACATCTCTAATAGTTTTAAAAACTCTTCATAGTGTAAGGATAGAGGGAACATTCCACAATATCATAAAAACCATCTATGAAAAGGCCACAGTGCACCCTTCCCTCCAGCATCTCTCCCTTTGTTCTCTATAGGTTAAGACCCTGATTCTAGGATTGCTTCTCTTTCTCTCTCTTTTTTTCCCCTTATGATCATCTGTTTTGTTTTTTTAAAGCTACATGAGTGAAATAGCATCATATTTCTCTTTCTCTGACTGACTTACTTCACTTTCTTTCTCTGACTCATTTCTCCTAGCACAATACACTCCATCTCTGAGTAATATTGCATTCTACCTATATATCACATATTCTTTATCCATTTGTCAGTCCATGGACATTCAGGTTCTTTCCATAATTTAGCTATTATTGATAATGCTGCTATAAACGTCAGAGTGCATGTGACCCTTTGAATCAGCATTTTTGTATTCTTTGGTAAATACTTAGTAATGCAATTATGGGATCATTCTTTTTTTAAAAATTTTTGAGGAACTTCCATACTGTTTTCCAGAGTGATGCACCAGTTTGCATTCCTACCAGCAGTGTAAGAGTGTTCCCCTTTCTCTACATCCTTCCCAATGTCTGTTGTTTACTGTGTTGTTAATTTTAGTCATTCTGACAGGTGTGAGATGGTGTTTCATTGTGGTTTTCATTTGTATTTCCCTGATGATGAGTGATGTTGAGCATTTTTTTCATGTATCTGTTAGCCATCCTTATGTCTTCTATGAAAAATATCTATTCATGTGTGCTATTTATTAACTGGATCATTTGGTTTTTTGGATGTTGATTTTGATAATCTTTTTTATATGTTTTAGATGCTAACCCTTTATAAGGTATGTTTTTTGAAAATATCTTCTCCCATTCTGTAGGTTGCCTTTTAGTTTTTTGTTGTTGTTGTTGTTTATTCCTTCACTGTGCAGAAGCTTTTTATTTTTATGAAGTCCCAATAGTTCATTTTTGCTTTTGTTTCCCTTGTCTCCAGAGATATGTCTACTAAGAAGTTGCTATGACTCATGTCTTTCTTTGATTGACTTGCTTTTGTTTTTGTTTTGTTTCATTGTTTGTTTTTATTCATTCTGACACCCTATGTCTTTTGATTGGAGCATTTAGTCCATTAAATTCAAAGGTATATTGATAGATATATATTTATTACTATTTTTGTTTTGTTTTGTTTTGTTATTGTTTCTGCTGATTTTCTCTGACCCATTCTTCTCTTCAAGTTTTGGTATCCCTTTTGCACTTAAAGAATCCCCTGTAATATTTCTTGCAGGGCTGGTTTAGTGTCCATGAACTCCTTTAGTTTTTGTTTTTCCTTGAAGTAGTTTTCTCTCCTTCTCTTCTGAATGATAGCCTTGCTGGATAGGGTATCCTTGGTTGCAGATATTTCCCATTCACCACAATGAATATATCATGCCCATCACTTCTGTCTTGCTAAGATTCTGTTCAGAAATCTCTACCTAGCCTCATGGGCTTACCCTTGTAAGATAAGGACTTATTATTATTATTTTTGTCTTACTGTGTTTATTATTTCTTATTTATCATTATATATACTTTTAAAGATTTTATGTATTTATTTATTAATTTGACAGAGAGAGACAGTGAGAGAGGGAACAACAGCAGGGGCAGTGGGAGAGAAAGAAGCAGGCTTCCCACTGAGCAGGGAGCCCATTTTGGGACTCAATCCCAGAAGTCTGGGATCATGACCTGAGCTGAAGGCAGATGCTTAATGACTGAGCCTACAAGGTGCCTCTATTTATCATTATATTTTGCAAATGAAAATACAATATGTATTGGTGTTGGCCTGTTTTGTTGATTTTGATGGGAGTTCTCTGTGCCTCCTGGAGCTGGATGTCTATTTCCTTCTCCAAATTAGGAAGTTTTTCAGTTATTATTCCTCAAATAAATTTTCTGCCCCCTTTCTCTCTCTTCTTCTAGGACTCCTATAATACAAATGTTATTGTGTTTGAGGGAGTCACTGAGTTCCCTATGTCTGTTATTGTTTTCTGTAATTGTTCTTTTGTTCAGCTTCATTATTTTTCAGTATTTTGTCTTCTATATCACTAATCCATTCCTCTACTTCGTCCAGCCTGCTTTTTATTGCCTCAATCTTGTTTGTAACCTAATTTATTGCATTCATTTCTGTTTGATTCCCTTTTAATTCTTTTATCTCTGCCATAATGTTCTCCCTGATGTCTTCTATTCTTTTCCCAAGCCCAGTGAGTATCTTTATGATTGTTGCTTTAAATTTTCCATTAGGCATGTTACTTACATCTGTTTCTCTTAAATGTCTGGCTATGCCCTTAACTTGTTTTTTCATTTGGTATATATTCTTACATCTTGGCATTTTTTCTAAGTCTCTGCCTTCTTCCCTGTGTTAGAAAAGCCATGTTCCTGGAAGTAATGGTCTAATGAAGAAGAGGATATTTAGTGCCCATGGCCTGGTGCTTCAGGGAATGTCTCTGGGGTGTTTGACATGCACTCTGCTGTTGTGTTTTGGCTGTTCTGTCCTTCAGACCAGTCATCTGCACATGTTCTCCTTGCCTGGTGTAGATAGAGTTTGGCTCCTGGCCTGAATGTGGCAAGTTTTACCTAGGTGTGCTCTGGCTTATTTATAAGATGATACCTGACAGCATCTCACCCAAAACTGAGGCCCTGAAGAACTCTCTCTTCTTGAAATGTGGCTTTGGCCGGGTCTTGTGTTGGTCTTCTGGGGCTATAGCCCACCACTCTGGGACTGAAGCAAGCTTGATGGAGAAGAGTAGTGCTACCAGAGTGCAGGGGGTGGAACTTGGTGTAAGCAAGTTAGGGAGCCAGTGTCAGCACTGAGTTGCTTCCTTTGGGTGTTTCTGTGTTTATGCTGAGAGAAATGGCATATTGCGGACTATTTTATTTAAAATTAAAGACTCTGGTTTTTCCAATGCCAATTTCCTGCTTACTTTATTTTATAACAATTATTCTAAAATGCATGCTTTTAAAAAATTTACTTAATGTCTCCACATGCTGAAATGTAAATTTCATGTAATCAGATATTTCTGTCAATTTTTCCCCTCATATCACCAGTGACTGTCACAGTGTCACACACATTAAGGTATAAAAATAAAATTTTAGTGAACAAATGAATGTATGAACGAATGGATTTTTCCCTTTAAAATATTTTGGTCACTACAGAGATTATCTTGATATTGCCTCTTTGGTAGATCAAATTTCTTTCATATGCAGTGCATTTTATGTTTTAAATATAGTGATTCAAGACGTGTAGTATGGAACACTGATTAGACTCAGTCACTTTTACTGCTTTAGAAGCTAAAGAAATTTGACAATCAACCCATTTATTCAGATTCTGCCTATAAAATCCTTCTAGTTCTGATTCACAGCAAGGGGATTGAGTCAGTAAAAACTCCCAGCAAATAAAAGTCCAGGGCAGATGACTTCACAGGTAAATTCTACCAAACATTTGAAAGAGAGTTATTGCATATTCTGCTCAAACTATTCCAAAGAGTAGAAGAAGGAAAACTTCTAAATTCATTCTGTAAGCATCTTGACCCCAAAACCAGATACCACAAAAAAGGAGAACCACAATATCTCTGTTGAACATAGATGCAAACATTCTCCACAAAATACCAGCAAGCTGAATCCAACAATACATTTTAAAAAAATCATACACCACAATCAAGTAAGACTCATTCCCAGGATGCAAGGGTGGTTCAATATTCACAAATAGACCAACGTGATACATCACCTCAATTAAAGAAAAGATAAAAGCCATATGATTTTTTCAATAGATGCAAAAAAAATCATTTGACAATGTACAGCATCCATTCATGATAAAAAAAACCTTCAACAAAGTAGGTTTAGAAGGACTATACCTCAAAATAATAAAGGCTATATATGAAAAAGCCACAGCAATCATCATACTCAATGGGAAAAACAAAACAAAACTAAGAACTCTTGCCCTAAAGTGAAAAACAAGAATATCCACTCTTACCACCTTTATTCAACATAGTACTGCAAACCTAGTCACAGCAATTAGACAACAAAAAGAAATTAAAAAAAAACATCCAAATTGGTAAGGAAGAAGTAAAACTTTCACTATTTTCAGATGGCTTGATACCATATACAGAAAACCCAAAAGACCTCACCAAAAACACTACAGAACTGATAAATGAATTCAGTAAAGTCATAAGACACAAAATCAATGTGGATAAATCTGTCGCATTTCTATAAACCAATAATGAAGCAGCAGGAAGAGAAACTAAGAAAACAATTCCATTTAAAATTGGACCAAAAATAGTAAGATACCTAGGAATAAATCTAACCAAAGAAGTGAAAGACTAGTACACTGAAAACTATAATACATTGATGAAAGAAACTGAAGGTGATGCAAAACAATGGAAAGGCATTCCATGTTTATGGATTGGAAGGAAAAAAATATTGTTAAAATGTCTATACTACCCATGGTGATATTTCTGAGAGTTGTGTTTTGATTATTTCTTAAATGAGAATAAATCAAGTAATTTATCAAATTAATTATTTAATAAACATGTTTTAAATTTCACACTTTTACAGGAATAATTCTAGACATTATTCTGACAGTTTTCTAATGGCTTTCATGGTATCCCTATTTCTCAGGTTGTAAATAAATGGATTTAGAAAAGGTGTCAAAATGGTGTAAAACACAGTCACTGTCTTATCTTGTGCAGGGGAATGCAAGGTATGAGATCTCATGTAGTGAAGACACTTGTCATATAGCATAGCCTTGAGACATTGGGGGTAAGAAGTGCAGATACATTTTGTCTTTCCTTCACCTGCACTCATCTGTAACACCACAGTAAGCACACAGACATAAGTAGCAAGAATGACCATGAGCAGTAGCAACACAACAATAAGGCCACGCAGGGGCACCACATACTCATACTGGAAAGTGTCCTGACATACTACTGATAACAGAAATGGAATTTCAGAGAAAGAGTAGTCAATGAGCCAAGATCTACAGATGCAAAGTTGAAATACCTACGCTGCATGTGTTAAATCATTAACAGAACTCCTGATCCATGTTCATGTGACCATGAACCAAGAGATATTCTTACTCATAAGTACATAATAAAATAAAGGATGACAGATGGCTACACATCAATTATAAAACATGAAACCTAGGAGGGCTTCAGTTCAAAACAAAAACAGAAATATCAATCTCACAACCTAAAAATTAATGGTCTTATTAATTTGGAAATTTGGTGAACATATTGGCACAATAGGGGAAGAAGCATATCATTTTGGGGCTCCTGGGTGGCTCAGTCGGTTAAGTGTCTGCTTTCAGCTCAGTTATGATCCCAGGGTCCTGGGATTGAGCCCTGCATTGGGCTCCTTGCTCAACAGGGAGCTTCCTTCTCCCTCTGCCACTTCCCCTGCTTGTGCTCTCTTGCTTGTGCTCTCCCTCTCTGTGTCAAATAAACAAATAAAATCTTTAAAAAATAGTATGTCATGTTGATGAAGGAAGGCTGATGACCGTGTAGAAAATACACTGGAGTGTGGAGTCTGACATCTAATCAGATGAGAAATATCAGTATGATATTCTCCATCAGAGGCACTAAAAAGAGGAAGATGACAGCAAGAAAACAGAAAGTGTCCTTTTGACCATATTGGAAAAGACAAAGAAGTGTAAAATCTGTCCCAACATGTTGATTCCTTGTCTTCATGCTTAAATTGAAATATCAAAGTGATAATATTTGAGAATTCCATATAACATTTTTTGTTACTCTTTTATTGATTCCTTCATGATTTCCCCAGAGAGGTGATTGTGGACATTGTCGAGTCTCTTCTTCTTTTTTTTTTTTTTTAATAAACTAATTTATTTTTATTGTGTTGTTAGCCACCACACAGTACATCTTTAGTTTTTGATGTAGTGTTCAGTGATTCATGAGTTGTGTATAAGCCCCTGTGCTCATCACAACATGTGAATATGAATCATTTAAATACAATTTAATGTTTATTAACTTTGATTTAAGGAACATGTTAAGAATGATCAGCTTATAAAATCTGAAATAAATAAAGAACATTACAACTCACTACCAAATTAACCTCACAAATAACCTGATTCAAATGGGTAGAGGGCCCGAATAACATTTTTCCAAAGACATACACATGAAAAGTTGCTCAACATAAATAATTATCAGGCAATTGTAAATCAAAACCACAATGAGATATTACCTTACACATGTCAGAATTACTAGTAACAAAAAGACAAGAAATAACAAGTGTTAATGAGGATGGGGAGAAAAATAAATCCTCATGTTGGTGAGAATGTGAATTGGTGCAGCCACTGTGGAAGACATGGAGTTTCCTTAGAAAATTAAAATAGAAATACGATATCATCCAGTAATTCCACTACTGGGAATTTACCTAAAAAAATAGAATAGATATACACACCACAATGTTTATTGCAGCATTATTTACAATAGCCAAGATATGGAAGCAAACTAAGTGTCCCTTTATAGATGAATGGATAAAGAAAATGTGGTATATAATTTAAGAAACAAAACAAACAGAGAAAGTAAGAGAGAGAGATGCAAACGAAGAAATAGACTCTTAACTATAGAGAACAAACTGGTGGTTACCAGAGAGGAGGTGGGTGAGAGGACAAGTTAAAAAAAAAAAAAGACGCGGTATATATACACAATGGAATATTACCCAGCCATTATAACATGGATAGATATAGAGGGCATTATGCTAAGTGGATAAGTCAGACAAAGACAAATACCATATAATTTAACTTATATGTGGAGTCAAACAAAACAAAACAAAACAAAACAAAACAAAACAAATAGAAAACAGAAAGAGACCCTAAGTATAATGAACAAACTGATAGTTGCCAGTGAGGAGGGAAATGGAGGGATGCACAAAATGGGTGAATGGGAGTGGGAGGTTCAGGATTCCACTTCTAGAATAAAGAAGTCACAGAGGTAAAAGGAACAACATAAAGAATATAGTTAATGGTATTTTGATAGTGGTGTATGGTGATAAATGGTAGCTACACTTGTGGTGAGCATAGCATAAAATTATAAAGGTGTTGAAACACTGTGTTGTATATCAGAGACTAATGTAAAATTGCGTGTCAATTATACTTCAATTTAAAAGAAAAAGAAAAAAGGGGTGCCTGAGTGGCTCAGTCAGTTAAGCGTCTGCCTTTGGCTCAGGTTATGATCCCAGGGTCCTGAGATTGAGCCCTCCATCAAGCTTCCTGCTCAGCAGGGATTCTGCTTCTCCCTCTGCCCCTCCCCCTGCTTATGCTCTCTCTCTCAAATAAATAAATAAATAAAATCTTTAAAAAATAAAGAAAAAAGATAATTTCAATAGAATGTGTAAACTTTACATTTTTAAAAAGATTTATGTATTTTTAGAGAGAGAGAGAGTGCACAAGCAGGAGAGGCAGAAGGAAGGGAGAGAAAATCTCAAGCAGACTCCATGCTGAGCACAGAGTTTGATGGGGGGCTCAATCTCAGGACCCTGAGGTTCTGACCTGAACTGAAATCAAGAGTTGGATGCTCAATTGACTGAGCCACCCAGGAGCCCCTACTCTCACTATTGTTGTTGAACATAGTACTGGAAATTCTAGCTAGAATAATCAGACAGCGTAAAGAAAGAAAAGGCATCTTAACCATAGGAAACAAACTGAGGGTTGCCAAAGGGAAGGAGGGTGGGGGATGGGGTAACCAGGTGATGGACATTGAAGAGGGCACTTGAAGTAATGGGTACTGGGACTTTTATGCAACTGATGAATAGCTAAATTCTACCTCTGAAACTAATGATACGGTATATTTTAATTTTTTAAAAATCATCTAATTTAGAAAGTATGCAATAAATCAATCTTTATGTGCAAATTATATGATCTTATATAAAGAAAATCCTAAACACTCAAAAATATTAGAACTAGTCAACAAATTGATTAAATTTGCAGGATATGATAGCAATAAAAATATATGTTGTGTTTCTATACACTAACAATGGACTAACTGGAAAGGAAATAAACAACTTCACCATAGCATCAAAAATGATAAAATACTCAGGCATAAGTTTAAGACAGTTCAAACTACAAGACTCTGAAACAAGAATAGAAGACATAAACAAATGGAAAAAGCCTGTGTTTATGTCCTGGAAGAAATCATTGTTTTTAAAATGTCCATACTAGTGATGTTTTCACTCATATGTGGAATATAAGGAATAGTCCAAAGGACAATAGGGGAAGGGATGGAAAACTGAAGGGGAAGAAATCAGAGAGGGAGACAAACTATGAGAGACTCTTGACTCTGGGAAACAAACTGAGGGTTGTGGAAAGGGAGGTCCATGGGGGATGGGGAAACTGGGTGCTGGGCATTAAGGAGGGCACATGATGTGATGAGCCCTGGGTGTTATATGCACCTAATGAATCATTAAATGCTACACCAAAAACTTAAAAAAAGAAAAAGAAAAAAAAATGTTAGTTGAGAAAAATAAAAATAGAATAAAATGTCCATACTAACCAAAGCCATCTAATAATTTAATGCAATTCCTATCAAAATTCCAATGACATTTTTTACAGAAATGTGAAAAATAATAGTAAAATTAGTATGAAATAAATAAGATTCCTAATGACCAAAGAAATCATGAGAATGAATAACAGAGACAGAAGCATCACATTTCCTGATTTGAAACTAATGACAAAGCTATAGTAATCACAAGAGTATTCTACTACTATAAAAATAGATATAGACTGATGTAACAGAATAGGGAGCTCAGAAATAAACCCTCACATACATAGCCATTCATAATTGACACTGAATTAAAGGAAACTCAGTGATGAAAGGATCATTTAATCAATGAACTTTGGGAAAACTGGGCAACCACAGGGAGAAAGATGAATTTGGACTTCTCTCTTACACCACTCACAGAAATTAGCAAAATGGATTAAAATCTTATGATCTGAAAACATTAAAAAACCCTAGAAAATAGCAAGAAAAAATCTTCCTGACATTAGTATGAGGTATTTTTTTGATATGACACCAAAACCAAAAGCAACAAAAGCAAAAATCAACAAGTGAGACTACATTAAATTAAAAAATTATGCAAAGAAAATAAATAATCAATAAAATTAAAAAAGAAAAACCTACAGAATGAAGAAATATTTGCAAATAATACTTGGATAGAAGTTAGTATCCAAAATATATAAACAACTACAACTCAATAAAACAGCAAATCAACAAATTTTTGCACACACACACACACACAGGAATATTATTTAGCCTCAAGAATAAAAAAAAATGCTGCCATTTGTAACAATATGGATGGGCCTCGAGGGCATTATGCTACATAAAATAAGTCAGACAAGAAAAGGGAAATACTGCATGATATCACTTATATGTGGTATAGTTCAGTAGTCTTGTTTGATGCCAAAGGTCAAGGGAACCTTGTTATTGTGTTATTGTCACTGCAGCTCATAAATGGCAGTAACAAAATATCTGAGTATCTCACAGCTTTTAAAATCAATGGTCTAAGGAGTTATTTCTGTGTACCCTCAAAACCCTAGAAAGATAATGGGACCTAAAGGCATCTGCAACAATATAGAATAAAATGAGATCCAAATCTTTCCCATGCAGGAGTTGCAATTAACTTGGTGTTTGTAACTGCATGTTTGGGATTAATTCATTCAATATTAGTTACCTGTTTACTCGGTAAATGTTTACCTTTGTGGGAATCATAGTACTTAAGACAATACCTAGTAAAATGGTAAGCACATAATAGTTATTTTCAAAAATATTCTGATTATATCTAGTAAATAACTATTTCACGCTTTAATCATCAAAACCAGAAAGAAACAAAATGCTATTAGTAGTGATTAAATTTCTCTAAAAACAAACTCAATTATATAAAAAATATTTGCCTTATATTTTTTTTCATTATATACTTCATTCATTTTAAAAAAGATACATTTGCAAAAACAGATATTAGAATGGTGGACACCATGGATTGAGGGGAGAGGGAAGATATAGTTCAAAGAGTACAAACTTCCAATTAGAAGTTGAGTAAGATCTGGGATCTAATATAGAGCATGGTAATCATAATTAATAATAGTGTTATAACGGATGGAGCTAGAGGGTATTATGCTAAGTGAAATAAGTCAGTCAAAGAAAAACAAATACCATATGATTTCACTCATATGTGGAATTTAAGAAACAGATGAACATAGGGAAGGGGGAAAAAAAAGAGGGAGGCAGACCATAAGAGACTCAACTATGAGAACAAACTAAGGGTTGATGGGGGGAGGTGAGTGGGGGATGGCCTACATGGGGATGGGTATTAAGGAGGGCACTTGTGAGGAGCACTGGGTATTACATGTAAGTGATAAATCACTAAATTCTACTCCTGAAACCAATATTACACTATATGCTAACTATAATTTAAGTAAAACTTAAAAACCAACCAACAAATAATAAAATTATTAAAATAATAGTGTATTATATAGTTGAAGTTGCTAAGAGTGTGCATCTTAGGTTTTCTCACCTCAACAAAGAAATTGTATTTATAGGCCTGATTTTCTTCGTTTGCTCATTCAACTGTAGGTTTTGTTGTTGTATTTTGTTTTGTTTTTTTAGATCCCACATATGACTGAAATCATACGGTATTTGTCTTTCTCAGTCTGGCTTATTTCAGTTAGCATAAAACCCTCTAGGTTCATTCATGTTATTGCAAATGGCAAGATTTCTTCCTTTTTTTTATGGCTGTGTGATAATTGGTGAAGGGGAGTAAGAGATGCAGTCTTTTGGTTATGGTATGAGTAAGTCTTGGGACTAAAGGTACACACAAAGATTATAATCAATGATACTGTAATTGTGCCATATGATGATAGATGGTAGCTACATTTCTGGTGAGCATAGCAGCATAATACATAGAGAAGTTGAAATACTGGGGTGCCTGTGTGGTTCAGTTGGTTAAATATCTGCCTTTCACTCAGGTCATGATACCAGAGTCCTGAGATCGAGCCCCATATTGGGCTCCTTGCTCAGCAGGGAGCCTGCTTCTCTCTCTCTCTCTCTCTCTCTCTCTGCCTGCAGCTCCCCTTGCTTGTGTTCTCTCTGTCAAATAAATAAAATCTTAAAAAAATAAAAGAAGTTGAATTACTAAATTGAACACCTGAAACGAATATAATATTGTGTGTCAACTGTATGCAAATAAAGAAAATTTAAATATAAAAAAATTAATTTAAAAACTTAAAAAATGGTAGTTATGTGACACGATGGAAATGTTAGCTAATGCTGTTATGGAAATCATATTGCAATGTATGTGTGTAAAGTCAACACATTACATACCTTAAATTTAAATAATGTCATATTTAAATAATGTCTCAGAAAAGTTGGAAAATATTTACAAGCTTAAAAATGTTATTTGCTTCAAAGAATAATATGGTTTATAGATATAAATCTGGACACAATCAATGTGGAAATTATTTAAAACATAAGTTTTTAAAATGTATTATCCATTCATTATAGTGGGGATTCATGGGGATTTATTTTTTCTTGATAATAACTGCAATTTAGTTTTGCAAACTTATGTCAATGTGTTTTATATAAAATAAAAATGATTTACACTCATAAGAAAGACAATTTAAAAATTAAATATTATTTTAGGAAAATTCAATTGAAATTTAAAAAAATATTTTGATCACTAAGATATCATATATTCTGTGTATGAAACCATTTTGGAAACCACTTCACATTATTCCATAATAATGAACATTTTCTTATCCTATGTACCAGAGATTCCACTCATAGTTATAAATTTAATAAAAACTTATTTTCTGAAAAACATAGAGATAGATTTAAACACAATGTTTAAACTTCAATATTTGTAAATAACAGAAAACTGGAAATAACTCAAGCATATATTCACCAAAACAATGGACACGTATGTAGTTTAAAGTGGTCCAGAGTTAGATTCAACTATATTAATGAAAACAAACAAAAAACACCACTGAGTGACAAAAATGAGATCAGAAAAATGACCCACAGCATGATTTTTTTATAAAGCTCCAAACAATAAAAGTTAACATTCTGTAAATTTACATATAGATTTGGAGATATTATAAACATAACAAAATAACGAGCTCGGTATTTAAAATAATTGGGGTGGTAGGGAGGTAATATATGGAGTAATATTAAAGAGACCAAACTCTTTTATTGTTTTAGTTCTCAGGATGAGAGGTTGGCTTGGTAGTGCACATTATAAACAATTAAGCTAACTATAATGAGACATTCATGGACAAATGAATGCACTGTATCATGAAGTAAGACTAAATACTTCTACACGCCATTGCAAACTGTTACTATTCAGACTATTGACAATGGATATAAAGATATTATCAAAGAATCTCTAAAATGTTTCACAGAAAATACATTTTTCTTGCCACTATCACTGCTCACTTAGACAGAAAACCAGTGTTCATTTTATTAGCCACCAAATTATATTAACTTTAAATTTAGCACCAGATGTTTTAGCACACAAATACATTAATTTATCATGGACATTTAGGAACCAAGAAGTCATCACATATTGAAGCTTTAGGTGCAAGTTATCAAGACCACTTTGGAAAACAATTTGACTGTTTCTATCAAACAAACACTTAATCTATGACCAAGCAATTTCACTCTTAGCAATATGATCAAAAAACTGACTTTATATGCCCACCAAAAATTGTTGTACAGGAAGTTTTATGGATGTTTTATCCACAACAGCAAAAGTATCCATCAACACATGAAAATTATTGTGATATATTCATATGGTAGAATGCCACAATACAATAAAAGGATTGTCTTATCAGGGCATGTAAAACTATGGTTCAATATTATGAACATGTTTAATAAATGTAGCTGGACACACAAAAAATAAGTTATTCTTTGTTCAGTCAATGAATACTTTTACTCAAACACAATGAGTAACAATGAGTACCATAGTTGGGACAAAGGAGCCAACATCAAAGGAGAAGAGGGGACTCAAAAATGGAAATATTTTTGCTGTGGTTTTCCACAGCTGTATTTTCAGTAATTCCATTCTGCAGATGCTCAGATCTGAGCCTAATTCTGAACTTATTTAATCCCCTCACACTTCATATTCCATTTGTCCAGATGTTTTCCTTACATCAACCTACTGAATCTGGTCACTTCATACTTGTCTATCATTACCATCCTGGCACAAGACATTTCCTTCTCAGAACTAGACAGCTGCAATGGCTTCCCAAAGGCCCATTTCAATTCTCTCTGCAAACCCTGAAATAGTTGCCTATTGTCTTAGATCAAATGCCAAAATCTTACAGTGCTTTACTTTACTTCTCAAGTTCTGACTCCATTATATCTACTCCTTTCCCGCAATATGTTAACTTCCTCCTTGATCTTCTTTGACTCTTCCAGGCATGTTCCTTGATCAGAACTTTCTCGTTCTCTTCTTCCTCTACCACATATCCATTCAACATCCTTTCTAACTGCCTTTAAATCTTTAACCAAATACCACATCCTTAGTTTGCCTTTTTAGGAAATATTATATAAAATTGGAAATCCCCTATTGTAATGTCTTGCCTCACTTTTATGACAAATATTACTCTGATACACTATATGTAGTCTTCCTACATTGAAATGTAAACCTCATGAGATCAGGGATCTCAGTCAATTTATATTTTTGAAAACTCTTATATCACTAGTTCCTGTGACAGTGCAACACACACAGTTAAAGTACTAAAATATTTGTGAAGTGAAAAAATAAATGAATGGACTAAATACTTTGCTCTATGTTACTGTGTGCTCATTTACAGAATCTCTCTTTTTTTTTAAAGATTTTATTTATTTATTTGACAGAGACAGAGACAGCCAGTGAGAGAGGGAACACACAAGCAGGGGGAGCGGGAGAGGAAGAAGCAGGCTCACAGCGAGAAGCCTGATGTGGGGCTTGATCCCACAATGCCAGGATCACGCCCTGAGCCGAAGGCAGACACTTAACCGCTGTGCCACCCAGGCGCCCCTCATTTACAGAATCTCTTGATGTCATATGTTTGGATAGATTATATGCTCTATGAATTGCATTTCAGGTGTTACAAGGACAATTCAAAACATTTTTGATATGGAAACATTGGGGTAGCAGGATTGAATTATATGGTTTTAAAAGTTAAACAAGTTTGACAATCACGTTCTCTAGGTCTATATAAAAAATTCATCTAGTTCCAATAATGGTATTTTAGTTATTTCTGAAACTAAAAGGGAATCAAGGCATTTATCGATTTATGTAATAAACATTTATTGAATGTTACATTGAATGTTATATCATTCTAGGCAGTATTCTAGCACAATTTTTATGTTGTTCAATCTTAATCAATAAAGGGTTCCAAAAGTCATATTTTCTGTACAAACATATACCCCCCCAGCATTCTCCTTATGGCCCTGATCACCTCTTTATTCCTCAGGCTATAAATAAATGGGTTCAGAAGAGGTGTGATGATGGTGTAAAACACAGCCACTGCCTTATCCTGTTCTGGAGAATGCAAGGAGTGTGGCCTTGTGTAGGTGTATAGAGTAGTCATATAAAATAGGCTTGCCACAATCAGGTGAGAGGAGCAAGTGGAGACAGCTTTCGTCTGTCCTTTACCTGAGCTCATCTGGAACACGACAGTAAGCACACGGGCATAGGATGCTAGAATGGCCATGAATGGTAGCAGGAGGATAATAAGCCCACTCAGAAGGACTGTGTACTCATACTGGGAAGTGTCCTGACACACCAATGGCAAAAGGGATGGAATTTCACAGAAAAAGTGGTTAATGATCCGAGACCTACAGAATGGAAGTTGAAATACATACAATGTATGTACTAAAGCATTGATAGAACTACTCAACCATGTACATGTGACCATGAACCAACCGATCTTCTTGCTCATGAGTACAGGATAGTGTAAAGGATGACAGATGGCCACATATCGATCATAAGACATGAAACCAAGAAGAAGGGCTTCAGTTCCACCAATGGCCAGGAACACAAAAGTTTGAATCTCACAACCTAAAAATGTAATGGTCTTATTGTCTGACAAGAAGTTAGTCATCATCTTGGGCACTGTGGTGGAGATGTATATCATGTCAATAAAGGAGAGCTGACTGAGTAGAAAGTACATTGGAGTGTGCAGTCTGGTGTCCAGTCGAATGAGAAGGATCAGTATGATATTTCCCATCAGAGCCACTGAAAAGAGGATTACAATGGCAACAAAGAGGAATGCGTCCATTTGACCATATTGGAAAAGACCAAAAAGTATAAAATATGTTTCAATACTTTGATTTCCTATCTTCATGACTTAAATCAAAATGTCAAAGCAGATAATATTTGCAAATTCCATGTAACAGCACTAACTGCCTTTTAAAAGAAAACAAAATGATTGCTATTAAATTCAATAAGGATTTATTCAATAAACTTAGGTGGATATATCACTGTTCATTTAAATAATGGAATCTGTGTCTATTGATTGATACACTTTACAAAAGACAAAATAAAAATAAAGGTTGTTATTGAATGTACAATTTATAATTTGAAATTGAAAATAAAATAAACATTAAGATGACTTGCCCACATGAATTATTTTCCTCTTTTGTGAATGTCTTCAATACAATAAGTTGAACCAGTATTCTCTTTTTATAAAAATATTATTTTGCAGGGCACCTGGGTGGCTTAGTCAGTTTAGCATCTGCTCTCAGCTCAGGTCATGATCCTAGCGTCCTGGGATTGAATTCACCATTGGGCTTCCTGCTCGGTGGGAAGGCTGTTTCTCTTTCTTCCTCTGCCAATGTCGCTGCTTGTGCTCTCACTTTCTACTTCTCTAAAAACTAAATAAAATATTTTTAAATATTATTTGGTTTAATTCACTCATAAAAGTGATAAATTTGGCACAACAGATTTGGTCAAGTATAATTTTTTAAATGTTTCTTTTCTGCACTTCACAATTTTTAATTTGTATTGCCCATCATTTGGTATAAAAAATATATTAACTTTTGTATGGAAGCAATATTAAAGCCCTAATAAATTATTGATTTTGTCCTGTGAATATAGAAGAGATTTAATCAATTGATGAAAAGAGTATAACAGATGCTTGAAAGAGCTTGATACTGAATCAGTCAAATATAAAAGAAAACATCCTAATTTAAGTTCCACTGAACCACGAGAGGCTATGGACTCTGGGAAACAAACTGAGGGCTTCAGAGGGGAGGGGGCTGGGGGATTGGGATAGGCCAGTGATGGGTATTATGGAGGACACATATTGCATGGAGCACTGGGTGTTATATGCAAACAATGAATCATGGAACACTACATCAAAAACTAAGGATGTACTGTATGTTGACTAACATAACATAATAAAAAGTTAAAAAAAATAAGTTCCACTCAAGCAGCATGTTAAAAATGTTAATTCAGGGGGCACCTGGGTACCTCAGTTAAGCATCTGCCTTCAGCTCAAGTCATGATCCCAGAGTCCTGGGATCTAACCCCAATTTGGGATCCCTGTTCAGCAGAGAGTCTGCTTCTCCTTCTACCTCTGCCACTCCTCCTGCTTGTGCTAGCTTGCTCTCTCTCTCTGTCAAATAAGTAAAATCTTCAAAAAAATTAAGTCAAAGATAACAAATCATTTTTCTTTCTTTCTTTTTTATTTTTCTGAAGCAAACCTGACCTATAAAAGCCCATATTTCTAGAACAATAATATCATGCATACTAAAGGCCTCTGATTCTACAAATATTTAATAAAATTACAGAAAATGGGGGGCACTTGAGTAGCACAGTAAGTTAAGTGTCTGACTCTTGGTTTCAGCTCAGGTCATGATATCAGGGTGGTGAGATAGAGCCCCACATGGGGCTCCACGCTCAGCATGAAATCTGTTTCAGATACACTCTCCCTCTCCCTGTGCCCCCCCACTCATCCTCTCTCTCTCTCAAATAAATAAATCTTTAAAAATTAAATGATTAAATTAAATAATAAATGCTGCCGGCATTTAATATCTACTATGGGAACAGCACAATGATAGTTTCTGAAAAGCTATAAACGAAACAGACTAATTTCCTCCTTCAAAAGTGTGCAGCCATTCTCCGTCATGTGTATTTGTAGTGTCAGGCTTTCCACTTAAGGGTGTGGGGAAAATGAAACACAGTAGGAAGAATAACACAGATATATGTGTTAATAAAAGGCTGATATATTGAGAATGTTATTACTAAGCTTTGTAAAAAAAGTGAGTAAGTGAGAATCCACAAGACAGTATGAAACAAGCCTGGAAGAGCTTTTGTATATTTCAAAATAAATACAAGAATTCAAATAAGGCAATCCAATTTCTTCCTGAAATTTCTATGAACTATGTCATAACACAAAAAAAGAAACACAAATAATGATATCAGTCTGCATAATACAAAAAAAAAGCCCCACACATATAATAAAATAATTTAAAAATCCCACTTTTATTGAGGTATGGGAGAAAAGATGGAAGAGGAGTAAGAGACCCTATTTCAACCAGTCCCGTGAATTGAGCTGGATATCTATGAGACCATTCTGAACACTCATGAAATCAGCCTGAGATGTAAGAAGATATTTCTGGATCTCTACAAACAGAATATCTCCGGCAGTTGGTCTTGAGGTATGAAGTGGGGAGCCATGATTCTGCAGACAAATATTGGAAGATAAACAGAAGGGGGAAGGAGCCGCCATGATCTTGCCTGAGAAGGCAAAAGCCTCCCACACTGGGGACCAGGCACAGACTCGCAGACTGGTAGCAACAGAAAAAGGACTTTAGGGCAGCACCCCAAACTGAAACCTGGGGTTTCAGGTCTGCATGCACAAACTGGTGGTGGTGGGGATGGCTTGTGGTTTTAGAAACATAGGGCAGAGATGTGCCAGGCCCTGGGAGTGAGGGCTGGGAGTGCTGCTGTGGGGAACACAACACAGAATGCTGGGTTTTCTCAGCAGCACAGACAGAAAAATAGACAGTGTGGCCTGGAGAGCTCAGTGAAGAACAGGCTGCAAACTCTCTGTTCTGAGACAGAGGTTTGGATATGGTCACTGCTGCTCTGACTCTTGGAAGAGAAGGGGAAAGCCACCAGGGAAAGCCACCAGTGAACAAAAGCCCCCCAAAACCAGTTTTCACTGAGCCCATCCCCACCACACACACGGGACAGGACAACTCTGCCCAAACAGGGTTGCCTGAGTAACAGTGCAACAGGCCCCTCCCTCAGAAGACAGGCTAGAAGAATAAGAGGATGACAACCCTAAGGTCCCTACAAAAGAGGTTCATTTTGCTTGAGTCGTGGTTAATACTTTGGACTCTGTACATTCCCTCAACCACACCTCATCAGAATGACTAAGAGGAGCAACCCCAACAAAGAAAAGAATCAGAGACTGTGGCCTCTGCCACAGACCTAATAGATATGGATATAAGCAAGACATCAGAAATAGACATCAGAATAACAATTATGAAATCAGGGGCACCTTGGTGGCTCAGTCATTAAGCGTCTGCCTTCGGCTCAGGGCATGATCCCAGAGTCCTGGAATCGAGCCCCACATCAGGCTCCACCACTGGGAGCCGGCTTCTTCCTCTCCCACTCTCCCTGCCTGTGTTCCCTCTCTCGCTGGCTGTCTCTCTCTGTCAAATAAATAAAAATAAAATCTTAAAAAAATGAAATCAATATCTAGGCTTAAGAAAAATATTAGTAACAATATACAATCTCTAAGAGCAGAAATGAGATCTAATTAGGCAGAGCTTAAAAATGCTATGGATGGAATGCAGTCTAAACTGGATACTCTAACTGCCAGGGTAAATGGGGCAGAATAATGAGTTAATGAGCTAGAGGATAAGATGATAGAAAAGAAGGAAACCAAGACTGCATGGGAAAAAAATTAAAACCCAAGGAATCAAACTGAGAGAAATTAGTGACTTGATGAAAAATCCCAATATCAGAATCATTGGGATCCCTTGGGGGATGGAGAGAGAGTTCTAGAAGATATATTTGAGCAACCTGTAGCTGAGAACTTCCTTAATCTGGAGAAGGAAATAAGCATTCGTGTCCAAGAGGCAGAGAGGACCCTTCCCAAGATCAATGAGAACATACAAATGCCACAACATATAATAGTACAATTTGCAAATCTTAGATCCAATCTTGAAAGCAGTGAGGGGCAAGAGATTTCTTATGTACAGACAGAGTAACATCAGAATAATGTCCGACCAGTCCACAGAGACCTGGCAAGCCAGAAAGGGCTGGAAAGACATATGAAGCATACTAAATGAGAAGAAAATGTAGCCAAGCATACTTTATCCAGCAAGACTTTCCTTGAGAATAGATGGAGAGACAAGGAGCTTCCAAGACCAGCAGAAACTGAAAGAATATGTGACCACCAAGCTGGCACTGCAAGAAATATTAAGGGGGATTCTATAAAAGGAGAGAGACCCCAAGAGTGAGATACAAGAGAAATTTACAGAGACAGTCTATAGAAACAAGGACTTCACAGGCAACATGATGACAATAAAATCATATCTTTCAATAAGCACTCTCAACGTTAATGGCCTAAATGCTCCCATGAAATGCTACATGGTTGCAGATTGGATAAAAAGACATGATCCATCCATATGCTGTCTACAAGAGACTCATTTTGAACCTAAAGATATATCCAGACTGAAAGTGAAGAGATGGAGAGCCATTTTTCATGCCAACAGACCTGAAAAGAAAGCTCAAGTAGCAATTCTCATATCAGACAAATTAGATTTCAAGCTAAATACTGTAGTAGGAGATACAGAAGGACACTATATCATTCTTAAAGGGTCTATTCAACAAGAGGAATTAACAATTGTAAATATGCATGACCCCGACATGGGAGCAGCCAACTACATAAGCCAATAGTTAACCAAAATAAAGAGACATATTGATAATAATATATTAAGAGTAGGGCACCTCAACACTCCACTGTCAGCAATAGACAGAAAATCAACAAAGAAACAAGAGCTTTGAATGACACACTGTGCCAAATGAACCTCATAGATACACACAGAACATTCCACCTTAAAACAACAGAATACTCATTTTTCTCGAATGCACATGGAATTATCTCCAGAATAGACCATTTACTGGGTAACAAATCAGTTCTCAACTGACACCAAAAGATTGAGATTATTCCCTGCATAGTCTCAGACCACAATGCTTTGAAACTGGAACTCAATCACAAGAAACAATTTAGAAGAAATTCAAGCATTTGGCAGCTAAATACCATCCTGCTTAAGAATGTTAGGGTCAACCAGGAATCAAAGAAGAACATAAACAATAGATGAAAACCACTGAGAATGAAAAGACATTGGTTCAAATACCTATGGGATGCTGCAAAGGTGGTCCTAAGGGGGAAATACATAGCATCCAAGCCTCACTCAAAGGAATAGGAAAATCTAAAATACAGACCCAATATTCACACCTTAAACAACTGGAGATGGAACAAAAACAACAACAAAAAATAGGCCTAAGCCATGCATGAAAGGAGAACTAATTAAGATTAAAGATCAATGAATTAGAAATCAGCAATACAGGGGCGCCTGGGTGGCACAGCAGTTAAGCATCTGCCTTCGGCTCAGGGTGTGATCCCGCCGTTATGGGATCGAGCCCCACATCAGGCTCTTCTGCTATGAACCTGCTTCTTCCTCTCCCACTCCCCCTGCTTGTGTTCCCTCACTCACTGGCTGTCTCTATCTCTGTCAAATAAATAAATAAAATTAAAAGAAAAAGAAATCAGCAATACAGCAGAACAGATCAATGAAACTAGAAGCTGTTTCTTTGAAAGAATTAATAAGATAGATAAACCACTGGCCAGAGTTAGCCAAAAGAAAAGAGAAAGGACCCAAATTAAGAAAACTATGAAGGAAAAGGGAGAGATCATGACTAAAACCAAGGAAATAGAAAGTTATTATAAACTATTATCAACAACTATATTCCAATAAATTAAGCAACCTGGAAGAAATGGATGCCCTCCTGGAAATCTATAAACTACCAAGACTGAAACAAGGAGAAATTGACAACCTAAATAGGCCAATAATCAGTAACAAGATTGAAGCAGTGATCAAAAATGTACCAAAAAACAAGAGTCCAGGGCCTGATGGATTCCCTGGGAAATTCTACCAAACATTCAAAGATGAAATAATACCTATTCTCCTGAAGCTGTTTCAAAAAAAAAAAAAAATAGAAACAGAAGGAAAACTTCCAAACTCATCTATGAGGCCAGCATTACCTTGATCCTAAAACCAGGCAACGACCCCATCAAAAAGATAATTACAGGTCAATATCCCTGATGAAAATTGATGCTAAAATTCTCAACAACATCCTGGCCAATAAGATCCAACAGTACATTAAAAGGATTATCCATCATGACCAAGTGGGATTCATCCCTGGGATGCAAAGGTGGTTCAACATTCGCAAATCTATCAGTGTGATAGATGATATCAACAAGAAAAAAGTCAAGAACCATTTGATCCTCTCAATAGATGCAGAAAAAGCATTTGACAAACTACAGCATCCTTTCCTGATTAAAATGCTTCAGAGTGTAGGGATAACAAACTGAGGGTTTAGAGGGAAGGGAGTTGGGTGGATGGGTTAGCTCAGTGATGGGTATTAAGGAAGGCATGTATTGCATGGAGCAGTGGGTGTTATATGCAAACAATGAATCATGGAACACTTCATCAAAAACTAATGATATACTGTATGGTGACTAACATATCATAACTAAAAAATTAAAAATAAACAAATCCCATATTTATTTAAAGGCAGTTGCAAGATAGATCTACATTTTAAATCATAAGGTAGCCTTCCAAGGTGAACTTGATAGTCCAAACCACAGGGAAATACGTGTATTAGAGGAAGCCTCACTTACACTGTAAATTTGAAAGCACACACTTAATGTGGGAATGGGGCAGAAGAAAGATAAAAAATTCAAACAGAAAGCTTTTTACCCACAAAATGGCAGAGAAAAATAAAATTAATGCAAACAATGAATCATGGAACACTACATTAAAAGCTAATGATATACTCTATTGTGACTGATATATCATTACAAAAATCAAAGTCTGGGGCACCTGGGTGGCTCAGTCATTAAGCGTCTGACTTCAGCTCAGGGCATGATCCCGGCGTTGTGGGATCGAGGCCCATGTCAGGCTCCTACGCTGGGAGCCTGCTTCTTCCTCTCCCACTCCCCCTGCTTGTGTTCCCTCTCTCACTGGCTGTCTCTCTCTCTGTCAAATAAATAAATAAAATCTTTAAAAAAAATCAAAGTCAATTGGTATTCACCCTTATCCCTCTCTCAAAATGGGTAGTAAGGAGGGCACATATTGCATGGTGCACTGGGTGTTTTACACAACTAATGAATCATCGAACTTTACATCAAAAACCAGGGATGTACTGTATGGTGATTAACAATATAATAAAAAATATTATTATAAAAAAAAGAATCTGAACTTTTTTCTAGTTTTAACCTGACTGTGTTATTTTATATTGATAGTAGAATTGCTCATTTGAGCAATGCATTAACAACAACAACAACAACAACAACAACAACAACACAGTGAAATGCTATTACTTGCTCCTGAATCAAGTTAGGGAATTAAAAAAAATACAGTTTATTTGAAATTTGGAAGTATTTAAATTATTACAAATTTATTGTAAAACAAAGAGAAGAAATTTAAAATTTTTTCAAAGAAATCTAGCCCATATTGATCTCAAAATATGATGAAGAGAAATGACAAAATCACTAATAAATAAAGATGTGCAAATCCCACATGCAAGTAGAATTCCATAAGTTATCATCAAGTTATACTTATCTATGATTTGTCAAGGTAATATTACACAAAGATAAATCCTACTACAATTAAAAAACTAGTAAGTTAAATAAGAAAGATACTATAGATTTAATGTTATCTGAAAATGATTTGATACTATCAAAACCAGTTCTCAAGAAAAAGATTTTTAAAATAAGTATCTATCACTATAGATCCTTATTCCAAAAATGGAAGGATTTATATCTAAAATGGTAAATACAATAATATAAAATAATGATGACTATTGGTTCAATTTAGAAAACAAAATCAGGGGCACCCAGGTGGCACAGTAGTTAAGCGTCTGCCTTCGGCTCAGGGCGTGATCCCCACGTTATGGGATCGAACCCCACATCGGGCCCCTCTGCTATGAGCCTGCTTCTTCCTCTCCCACTCCCCCTGCTTGTGTTCCCTCTCTTGCTGGCTGTCTCTATCTCTGTCAAATAAATAAATAAAATCTTTAAAAAAAAGAAAACAAAATCAAAGATGCATTCAAGATCATTATAATTACAATTTTGAAAGTTGTAGCCCATGAAATAAGATAGAAACAAAAATAAAAATGACAATAGCAAATAATAAAGGTAATGCTTCTTTTTGAATATGAATATAACTAATAATAATCATCTAGTAATGTAAACAGTAAGCAAGTAATATGCTATCTTTTTTGTAATGTTTTAAAATATTTTCATATTCCTAATAAATACTCAATGAGAATTATACATAATTTAAATTATTTATAATAAAAACTGGTTTTTCTTTTTAAAAATATTAAATACACTGACAAATATAATTTGTGATTGATTGATTGATTTTTAGTTTTTTTAAAGATTTTCTTTGGGCAGCTGGGAAGCTTAGTTGGGTAAGCATCTGTCTTTGGTTCAGGTCATAATCCTAGAATCCTGGGAGTGAATCTGTGCCAGGCCACCTGCTCAGTGGGATTCAGCTTCTCCCTCTACCACTCTCCCCTGCTTGTACTCTCTCTCTCTCTCACTCTCTCCCACACAGATAAGATTTTCCTTATTTATTGGGAGAGACATAGAGCATCAGCAGGGGGAGAGGCAGAGGCAGAGGGGCAAGCAGACTCTGAGCTGAGTGGGCAGCCTAATGTGGGCCTTGATCCCAGGACCCTGAGATCATGACCTGAGCAGAAGTCAGATGCTTAACCTACTGAGCCATCCAGGCAACCTAGCCTGTGATTTATAGGATAGATTAAATAATATCATCAGATACTTCTGAGTAAATCAATTAATGAAATTCAAATCTAAATTTCAAGTTTATATATTTCAGAGCAGGAGGTAATTATTTGAATAAATATGTAGCATTAAAGGATCAAGTTAAAAAGAAAAGCGAAAATGTTGACAAGAGAGTGTAGAGGAAAAAATGCAACCTATGAGCTTTATACATTTAAATAGATGGGAAAAAATGATGTGATGGTGTAAAACAATAAATGAATAATAAAGATATGGGTGGGGGCGCCTGGGTGACACAGCGGTTAAGTGTCTGCCTTCAGCTCAGGGCGTGATCCCGGCGTTATGGGATCGAGCCCCGCATCAGGCTCCTCCTGTATGAGCCTGCTTCTTCCTCTCCCGCTCCCCCTGCTTGTGTTCCCTCTCTCACTGGCTGTCTCTATCTCTGTCGAATAAATAAATAAAATCTTTTAAAAAAATAAAGTTATGGGTGGTAATAGATGTTATATTTTATAATAAATTGTTACAGGAAAATATAATATCACTAACAATATATGGAAGGGAAACTATTTCTAAAATATAGGAGTAAAGATGGCAGTATTTTCTAATCTATTGAAATGTTTATTTTACTATGTGCTGATATTATTCTGATTTATTAGTGCTTAAGTTTCAAAAATCACATGCAGAAAATTATAAATTTTAATTGGACTTTGGCAAATATTTTTAGAGCAATTGAGAAAATTGATATTTTAAAAAGACTTCACCAAATGGGAAAAAAAAAAGATATGTCTGAATAAGTGAGAAAAAGATATGAAAAAGACAAATACCACAAGATTTCACTCATATGTGGAATTTAAGAAATACAACAAAGAAAGGAAAACCAAGAAACAAACTCTTAACTATAGAGAACACCCTAATGGTTCCCAAATGTGAGGTAGTTGGGGAGATGGGTAAAATAGTTGATGGGAATTAAGGAATGCACTTGTGATGAGTGTTGTATGGAAGTGTTGAATCACTATATTGTACACCTGAAGCTAATATATTTTTTAAAGATTTTATTTATTCATTTGACACAGAGAGAGAGACAGTCAGTGAGAGAGAGAAACACAAGCAGGGGGAGTGGGAGAGGAAGAAGCAGGCTCCCAGCGGAAGAACCTGATGCGGGGCTCGATCCCAGAATGCTGGGATCACTCCCTGAGCCGAAGGCAGACGCTTAATGACTGAGCCACCCAGGCACCCCACCTGAAGCTAATATTACACTGTATTTTTACTAACTGGAATTTAAATAAAAGCTTAATAACAAAAGCAATACTACTACTAGTAATAATAATAAAAAGAAACATAATAGAGAAAATGAAAGGTTTAAAATAGGGAAATGGTTAACCTGTATCTACATCTTTTGTTTAAACAGAACAATTATATTAAATTATCAATAAAATTACAGTTTAAAAAACATAGTTAAATGTGTATGAACACATTTTTGGTGACACAGGTAGATTTTCTAAAAAAAAAAAAAGCACTAATTATTTATTATGAACTTTAATCATTTTCATATTTTTGGACTAATAATTTTATAGTGGGTAATTTTTTGAATAAATAATTCTAACTATGAAACATCTTTGGTACATATATGTTAATAGTAAAATCCTTTATCATGTTAATTTGGAATTATGAGCACATCATAAACAGTGAAAAAGAAAATAAAAAAATAATTATCTTGATGATATAAGGTGTAGATATTGAAAAGCAAATTATGAAAATTAGACAGTTACAGATATTATGCCCACATACATGCACACACAAATCCATATACACAATCATAATGCCTATTGATCATAGCACAGTCAAAATGTTATATGCTTAGAAAAATAACAAAAATGACTATCTAAAATGGAAACATCGTCAGTTGGATATTGTGTGGTTGTATATCTCAACTTGGCTTTCAATATACTCAACATGTGCTGAGTGAACCTATGCCCCCATACCATTACCCTAAGCCAAGTAAAACATCTAGACTACACCCTACTTTTATTCTTTTCAAATTTTAGTAATAAAAATTCTCAATACAGTTCTTTTATTATTTCAGAGAGTAGTGAATGGATGTTCTGGGTATAATCTGACTCTTTAAACACAATACAACTTTCAGAATGTGGTTATTTTGCCACTTTCCTTCCTTTACCTCTGACCTGTCTTTTATCATCAGATATATTAAGTACACTTGAGTCCTCGTAAAGTCCTCACAGTATTGAATATAATTTATATATATTTACTAACTGGAATTTAAAATTTATATATATATATATCACATGCACAATAAGGACTTTTTTTTTTCAATTGGGACTTTTTTTTAAAATAAGGACATAATTCTTAGACCTTTTGTTAAGCTTATACAAATCTATCTAACCAGGTTTTCTACAGGTTCTGATTCCAAAAGACAATAGTGTGTTAAGTATCAACATTAAATTCTGTAAAAAAACTCTCCATATAGTTAAAGAACTCATGTTAGGTCATGCCACCTATAATATATGATAAATAAATTAAAAAAGAAAACATATTTCACTCATAGGTGAGGGAGAAGTGCAAAAATGAATGCTAAGTTGAGAAGTACCTAAAAGTCATCTTGAATCTCCTTTATCCAAAAAATAAGAAATTTCCTACCTTCCACCCTACTCCTTCTCCAACATCTACTTTTACTTCCCCGATTTAGATGAAATTCTAAAGGAAAAGTTCATTTGACATCAATATAAAATAAATATATTGAGGACTAACAGCTTTTATGATACTATATTCACCAATATATTTAAATAAATTCCAATCCTGAAGGAATTGAATTAAATGTAGTTCTGATATATTAGTGATAAGGGCCTTCAATATGAGTTAAACAAAGTAAAATCACATCCACTTAAAGTGTATTATAGAGCATTTATCAGAGACAGAGGAAGCAATAATATTTTTTATACACAATGGTAGATTTGAAAACTAGCTTACTATTCTTAGATCCATAAACTGGAAGTCACAAATTTCTCCTTAAACAACTTTATTGAATAAACAATTACATTTGTAATTATATCATATATAGTTTCTTCTGTTTATCTTCATCATCCACAAATATTTTTGTATTATTGTCCTCCAATTTTCTCTTGAATTTTGAGTTCTGGTTTTATTTAGAAAATATTGTAGATTTTATTTAAAGGTATTAAGTAACTTATTTCAAGAAATGAAAATTAGAGAAATGTGTAGAGATGAAAATTAGAGAAATGTGTAGAACTGAAAGCAATGGATGTAAAAAAACTGATACATCCATAATATTATCAGGCAAAAATGAAGTTTTTAATTAAGCTAGTTAATAACTAGCACTGTTATGGAGTTGTTCAACTTACAAAATATTTTATTTTAATAGAACCTCATAAATTTCTTACCATGTATTTGTAATTTTTAAATACTCCACCTATTTTACAAATGTTCATCATTCCAAAAATATTATTGAATATGATTATTGCTAAATATAATGTAAAATTTTAATGATAAAATGAGGAATAAATGTGCATGCTTCCTACTCCAAGTACGAATACAAGGATCCTCCAGGTCATTCTCTCTCAGTGTGAAGATCGGCTGAGCTACCTAACCCTGATTCCATGTCACTCTGTGAAGATGAAGAGAGAGAAAGAAGGAGAGAGGGGGGGAGGGAGAGGGAGACAGAGAGAGAGAGAGACAGCATGAACCCAGAAGGAGCAGAGCGAGGGGGAAGACAGGAGGGGAAGAATCTCAAGCAGACTCCCGGCTCAGCATGGAGCCAGACAGGGGACTCAATCTCACGACCCTGCAATAATGACCTGAGCTGAAATCAAGTGTCAGACACGTAACTGACTGAGCCAACCAGATGCCCATATTTGATAATATTTTTTTTAATAAAATTGTATTACTTGAGGATCACATATATCAAAGAGTTATTTAGAAAGAACAACATCATCCTAATAATTGAGCAATGCAATGTGGCATTGCTGCAAAGAAACAGAGAAGTAAATTTAAAAAGAAAAGTTTTATAATTTAAGATTATGCACATTTTAGGAACTGTTAATACACTACGAATTTGAAAGATTAGTTATTCATTACCTGAGACAATAAGCCTTCAATCATTAGCATAAACAATTCAGTAGAAAGTAGAATTCAAACACAAAAGTCAATCTCTCAACCATAGTATACAATTTTTAACATCTCAAATTAAGTGAGATCACTGCCTAATCATGGCAGACGCTCATATGTTGTTTGCATAAACCCTTTAGGGAAAACTTGGTCTCTAGTCCATAATTAAATGTATTCTCTTCATTGTTGATGATTTTTTGTGGGAGCTGCTGTCATCACTGAACAAAAAAAAAAAAATTTGAGATCAGCGTGAAAACTGAAAATAAATTTTTCAAGTGAAAAACAGATTACTTTAATTCATAGGTTTATAAAATTATTACTTAACTCTATTTTACCTTTAAAATATGTATATAGACCAGAAGATTTAAATGACTCAAGAGAGGTTTTGTGTTAAATATTGCAATATTCTTATCCTAAAAAGTATATATATTAAGATTAGCATGGTAATAGAAGTAGGAGAATATAAAAACTGCATTTTAGATTTTTCTATTCTTTTGAGTGAGGCATGGATGGCTATGTATTTTCCCCTTAGGACTGCCTTTGCAGTGTCTCATAGGTTTTGGACCAATGTGTTATCATTCTCATTGGTTACCAAAAATTACTTAATCTAATTTTTAATTCCCTGGTTTACCCAATTATTCTAGAGCAGGATGGTTCTTAGTTTCCAAGTGTTTGAGTTTCCTCAAATTTTTCCTTGTGATTGAGTTCCACTTTCAAAGCATTGTGGTCTGAGAATATGCAGGGAATAAGCTCAGTCTTTTGCTATTGGTTGAGACCTGTTTTGTGACCTAGTATATGGTCTAATCTGGAGAAATTTCCATGTGCATTTGAAAAGAATGAGTATTCTGTTCTTCTGAGATGTAATGTTCTGTATATATCTATGCGGTCCATCTGGTCCGGTATGTCATACAAAGCTCTTGTTTCTTTGTGGATTTTCTGCTTAGGTGATCTGTCTATTGTTGAGAGCAGAGTGTTGAGGTCCCCTACTATTAACATATTATTATCTATATGCCCCTTTATTCTGAGTTGGCTTGTGTATCTAGCTGCTCCCCTGTTGGGGGCAAATATATTTATAATTGTCATATCCACTTGTTGGGTACATCCTTTAAGAATAATATAGTGTCCTTATGTACCTCTAACTACAGTCTTTAGCTTAAAATCTAATCTGTCTGAACGAGAATTGCTACCCCAGCTTTCTTTTGAGGTCCATTGACATGAAAAATGGTTCTCCATCCCTTCACTTTCAGTCTCGATGTATCTCTAGGTTCAAAATGAGTCTCTTGTAGACAGCATATGTATGGGTCATGTTGTTTTATCCAATGTGCAACCCTGTGGTGTTTTATGGGAGCATTTTGACCATTTACATTGAGAGTGATTATTGAGAGATACAATTTTAATGATGTCATGTTGCCTGTGTAGTCTTTATTTCTATAGATTGTAAATTTCTGTTCTTTTTCACTCTTGGGGTCTTTTTACTTTTATAGAGCCCCCCTTAATATTTCTGATAGGGCTGGCTTGGTGGTCACATATTCTTTCAGTTTCTGCTGGGCTTGGAAGGTCCTTGTCTCTCCATCCATTCTGAATGACAGCCTTGCTGGATAAAGGATCCTTGACTGCATGTTCTTCTCAGTTAGAGCTATGAATATGCATTGCTGACATTTCCAGGCTTGCCAGATCTCTGTAGCCAGGTTGAAGAGGATGTGGAGAAAGGGGATCCCTCCTACATTGTTGGTGGGAATGAAAGTTGGTACAGCCACTGTGGAAAACAGTGTGGAGTCCCTTAAAAAGTTAAAAATTGAGCTACCCTATGACCCAGCCATTGCAATACTGGGTATTTACCCCAAAGATACAGACATAGTGAAGAGAAGGGCCATATGCACCCCAATGTTCATAGCAGCATTGTCCACAATAGCTAAATTATGGAAGGAGTCGAGATGCCCTTCAACAGATGACTGGATCAAGAAGATGTGGTCCATGTATAATGGAATATTATTCAGCTATCGAAAAGAACGATTTCACAACATTTGCTGCAACATGGACAGGACTGGAGGAGATAATGCAAAGCAAAATCAGTCAAGCAGAGAAAGACAATTTTCATATGGTTTCACTCATTTATGGAACAAGGAATAGCAGGGAGATCAGTAGGAGAAGGAAGGGAAGAATGAAAGGGGAGTAAACAGAAGGGGGAATGAACCATGAGAGACTATGGACTCTGGGAAACAAACTGAGGGCTTCAGAGGGGAGGGGACTGGGTGATTGGGATAGGCCAGTGATGGGTATTAAGGAGGGCACATATTGCATGGAGCACTGGGTGTTATACGCAAATAATGAATCATGGAACACTACATCAAAAACTAAGGATATACTCTATGGTGACTAACATAATAAAAAATTATTATTAAAAAGAAGAAGAAGTAGGAGAGTCACAATTCTGAGTGCCCACAGGTTGAATAATAATGTAACCAATTAGGTTCATTGTGCCCACGATCATAGACAGGAAGTTAGTAATGACATGGCACTCACTTAATATTATTCTATTGAAGCAAGATTTATTTAATCCAGGAAAACCAAAGAGACAGTGAATTTTAGCTAATCTCCATAATTAATTATATGAGATGACTTAAGTAACATTTTTTCCTCAGGAAAAAAAGCAAATATATGTTTATATATTATAAATTTTGTTTATTATAAATTATATTTTATAATTTAATTGTTAATATTATTATATATTTACATATATAGTATTATATAAATATTTATTTTATTTGCATGTATATATATGTATATCTATATCATATTGATATATCTATACGTATATGCAAAAACAAGAAGCAAAATGATGGAGGTTAAAGTTTTGAGGAAACATATGCATACTGAATTCAACCTATTCTTAACAGGATATAACTTTTGTTAAGAACATATCCTGTACCTGTTAAAAGTATAGGATATGTACTTTTAAATATGTACATATATCTTACCTTTATTTTCCCCAAATACAACATACAATTTTTAAAATTCAATATATGTTCTATCAGTTTTTGTAAAATACCTTATAAAACTTCCTCAAAAAGGAAATTCCAGTGAGGAGACAAAGAGTAATTGACAGTTTTAGATGGAAACAGCACTTTTAAGTCCAAATATCTGATTTTATTTTTATAATGTATCCTTCAAATAACATCTTTATTTTTGTCTTTTTGAGTTTCTATTTTAATTACAGTTAGTTAACATACAGTGTTTTGTTAGTTTTGGGTGTACAATAGAGTGATTCAACAATTCCATATATCACACAGTGCTCATCTCAACTACACTTCTTAATCCCCATCACCCATTTTACCCTTCTCCCCACACCCTCTCATATATCTAATTTTAATGAAAAATAAGTCCCTTTGATAGTTAACACTTGCCTAAATCCAAGCAATAGGAAATATTTCTAGAATATCAAAGGGTAAATTTAATTTTGAGAACCCTGAATCTTGCAGTTTGGGGAGATCTCTTAAGGAAAATATAACAAAAACAAATACAAGCAAAAAATTGACATCTGCCCTTGGAAAAACTCTATGTAAGTGAGAAGCTCCAATTGTTCAGTTTCTTTAGCTTCAAATCTGTCTCTGATCTAAGTCGAATGAGGTTTTTTTTTTTTTTTTTAAGATTTACTTACTTGAGAGAGAGAGAGTGAGAGAGAGAGAAAGTGGGGGGAGGGACAGAGGAGGAGAGAGATAATCTCAAGCAAACTCTCCACTGAATGTGGGGCCTGATGTGGGGCTGGATCTCATGACCCTGAGATCATGGCCTGAGCCAAAACCAAAAGTTGGATGCTTAACTAACTGAGCCACCCAGGTGCCCCAAAGTCGAATATGTTTTAATAGTGCTCATTCATTGTTTTTATTTGCATTTGATATTTTGTTAGAAAATACTTCAAATGTATTCTGTAACAATAAAAGTAAATTACTTAGGATGTTTATGTGAAAATTAAATTTCAAATGGTGCCTGTGGTATAAAAATGGAGGTATGCCATTAGGAATTCATACATTGGGCCCTGTGTTGGAAGTAGATTGCTGTGGTGGAGGTGAACTGGGGAAGGCTGGCTTACTCTGTCCATATGGGAGAACAGGAACATATTTGCTTTATTTACTCAGAGATTTACTCCTAACTTTCTAGTGGGACACATGATAGCACCTACTCCTGAGGGTGATTTTTAAGAATTAAATTAGTTAATACAGGAAAGTAGCATACAGTCTTGCATAACATGCTGCAAGCAGTCAATAAGTATCTATTTTCCCTGTATATGCAAATACATAAAGTAAAAATTGGATCTTGTGAAGAACAGCTATCCTTTTGCTGGGAAATTGTCAAATGTGAGTTTATTACAAGATACTCAGATAATAATGAAATAAAAAATTATGTTTGAGGAAATCTGTTACCAACCTTTCCTTCTTACAGTATGATTTATCAATCTTGTTCTTTATGATTAACATGTTTTTATTATACCTAAGAATGTTTTCTTGCCTCCCAGGTAATGAAAATATTTTCCTTAATTATTTTCTTGATGTTTTATTGTTTTATCTTTAACACTTTAGATCTATAGCTATCTAGATTTATATTTATTTTTAATTTGCAAATGATCAGAAGAATGAGCACACTTGTTTTTTTTACACTGAATGTGCAGTTTATTCAGAAGCTTCACTAAACAGTTTTTCCCCCATTGACCTAAATGGGCACCTTTGTCATAAATTAGTACAAATTTATATCTGCACTTCCTAGTTTGTTGCATTCTCCTGTTCTTGAACTGATATGACAAATAATTATTGTGTTTTATTATAGGTTTTCATATTTCATAAAGTACTTTTTCTCATTAATTATAAATTTTAATTGAGCTACCTAGGTATTTCCATCAATTAATTAATTATATGGCTAACTTGAAAACTTACATATATACATACAAACTGATCCCTTTTTAATGGAAATTATATAAACTTTATATGTATAGAAATAAAATTCTATAATATAAGATTTAAATATGTAACAGTCTTGTTAAATTTGTGTAATTACATTGTTTTTTTTCTCTGATACTATCACTTAGGCTTATTAGTTTCATGCTAAGAATAATCTATCTACATATCATTTATTCTAAAAGGTTTGCAATTTTATTGTAATGTCTACATTTCCCCATGTTTTATTTAGCTGTAGATTAACTTTTCACCCTCTACAGAGAGCTTAGCATTTAACAATTCCACTCTTAAGTAAATTCCTATCAGAAAAACATGTATGTATGTTCCGGAAGGCAATTACTAGAATGTTCACAACAGTGTTATTCACAAAAGCCCAACCAGACACAACCCAAATATCCATTGCAAACAAAATGCTTAAATAGATTATATGTAGTTATATGAGAGCATACCACATAGCAATACAATTCTATTACCTGCTTCTAAACAAAACCCCATCGATGAATCTCAGGAAAATAATATTACATGAAAGCAGTCAGACACAAAGAATTACATACAATATGAGTCCACATACTCAACTGCAAAAAAAATGTGTGCAAATTATCAGTCTGTTACAAGTAAATATTGTGGTACTTTTGGAAGGAAAAAAATGGTAAAGAATAGGAAAAGACGGGGGGCATCCACATGTGCTTGTAATATGCTACTACTTTCAAGTAGCTGTGTTTAATTTATGATCATCTATCTTATAATTTGTGAACTTATTCTATTTTAATCACCATTTTCTACATAAAACTAAGTAAATCATCTGTCAATTATTTCCTTAAAATATATTAATTGTTGAATTGCAGACATTGTATTTTATTGAATATACATTGCAAAATTTATTTGAATATACAGGCAAAAACAGGTGAAATAAAAGTAAACATTACAACATTTTAATTACATCAATAAGAGATCAAGAATGGAAGATGGTTATAAGGATACAAAGCTCCCTTTGTCTCAAAGACACATCTAGATAGCAGCCACATCCATGCAACTCAGAAATGACTAAGACCAGCAGAACAGACTGTCCACAATTAATCCTAGAGTGGAGCCCACATCAAAAATGGTAGGAGGGACTGAAATATAGTCAGGAACCAAGCTCCCAGCAAGACTAAACCCAATGGGAGGAACACAACAAACATGGAGAAGGAATAAAAGCTGATCCCACACCAGGTACCCCAGGTACATGGGACCTGAACTGGAAAGATGAGTCCCCATATTTGGCTTTGAAAAATCGTAAGGCTTAGCATTGTGAATATTATGATCATCTGAGCTTACCTCTAGATACTTTAAAATCAGCAGTATAGCTCTAGGAGGCCAGAGGGCAATAGGAAGGTGAGTTCCTACCCTTATTTTCTGGGGGGGGGCGCTATGTCTTTTTTTTATAATATTCTTTATTATATTATGTTAGTCACCATACAGTACATCCCTAGCTTTTGATATAAAGTTCCATGATTCATTACTTGCATATAACACCCAGTGCACCATGCAATACATGCCGTCCCTAATACTCATCCCCCCACCACCCTCCCCTCTTAAGCCCTAAGTTTGTTTCTCAGAGTCCATAGTCTCTCATGCTTCATTCCCCCTTCTGATTACCGCCCCCTTTTTTATCCCTTTCTTCTCCTACCGATCTTCCTAGTTCTTATGTTCCAGAGATGAGTGAAACCATATGATAATTCTCTTTCTCTGCTTGACTTATTTCACTTAGCATTATCTCCTCCAGTGTCGTCCATGTTGCAGCAAATGTTGAGAAATCATTCTTTTTGATAACTGAGTAATATTCCATTGTATATATGGACCACATCTTCTTAATCCAGTCATCTGTTGAAAGACATCTCGGATCCTTCCATGATTTAGCTACTGTGGGCAGTGCTGCTATGAACATTGGGGTGCATATGGCCCTCCTCTTCAGTATGTCTGTATCTTTGGGGTAGATACCCAGTAGTGCAATGGCTGGGTCATAGGGTAGCTCAATTTTTAACTTTTTAAGGGACCTCCAGACTCTTTTCCAGAGTGGCTGTACTAACTTGCATTCCCACCAACAATGTAGGAGGGATCCCCTTTCTCCATATCCTCTCCAACATTTGTTGCTTCCTGCCTTGTCAATTTTTGCCATTCTAACTGACATAAGGTGGTATCTCAATGTGGTTTTGATTTGAATTTCCCTGATGGCTAATGATTTTGAACATTTTTTCATGTGTCTGTTAGCCATTTGTATGTCTTCATTGGAAAAGATTCTATTCATATCTTCTGCAAATTTTTTGATTTGTTTATTTGTTTCTTGTGTATTGAGTTTGAGAAGTTCTTTGTAGATCTTGGATACCAGTCCTTTATCTGTAGTGTCATTTGCAAATATATTCTCCCATTCCGTGGGCTGCCTCTTAGTTTTTTTGACTGTTTCCTTGGCTGTGCAGAAGCTTTTTATCTTGATGAAGTCCCACAAGTTCATTTTATCTTTTGTTTCTCTATCCTTACCCAAGATGTGCTTTAGCAAAATGAGATGAAGTGAAGCCTGATATCCCATGAGTGGTGGCCTCATTCAGGAGATTGACAGGTTGATAATCTCAACTGATAATATCTAAAGTTGGGAAATGAAGAAATAACAGCACTAGCATTAATTTAAACTTGTGTCATAAACACAGAATAAATAGCTAAAAAATTTTTTGAGTGATTGGTTTTGGCCATCAAGACTGGAAGAGGAGAGATTGGAGCAAGATTATTGTTATTTTTATTATAAACCTTTTAGAAGTATTTGAAGTTCAATTTCTGTACATGGGTACCTCGATAAAAATAAAAACTATATTAAGCTTTAGTTCTGTGAAAAATAAAGATGTTGATTGTTATATGTCTCTAATTTGTATATTTGATATTACTAGAAGGTAAAACATAATTATATATGATAAATCAATTCATATTCCTAATAATATTTATTCTTAAAGTTCAAACTCAATTCCATATGGAAACTTCTAGTATTTCTTGTGCATCTGTCACTATCCAAAAGAATTGCACTGGGTGTTACATGCAAATAATGAATCATGGAACACGACATCAAAAGCTAAGGATATACCGTATGGTGACTAACATAACTTAATAAAAAAATATTATTAAAAAAAGAAACAAAAAAAGAATTGCTACAGTCAATGAACTTTATACTCACAAAACTATACACATGTATCTCTTTTTATACATGAAGAGTCAAAAGAAATAAATGTTAATTAAAATATCTGAGATCACTAAAAAATGGCAAAGTCAGGAAAAAAAGTCCACTTGCTGTGGGTCTTAAGTGATAATTTTTCTATAATTGACAATTACTAAATTCTGAACTGGGATTTCACCACATCAGTTGCTAAATTATCAATCTGGTGCAGATAAATAAATAATTACTCAGCAGAATTATATTTGTGTTTGCTTGTTTTTAAGGGAACATATTTGTTTAATTAGGACATTTGAAAGACAATGGAATAATTGTGCTACTGTGTACCTAAGGGAAAAGAGAGGCAAACAAGGGACATGTACTCTGAGGACAGTGCCGGTAGAATTATAATTTGTCAAAAGTCTGTTTTGTAAGGAGATTTGTATTACTATTTAACCTCCTTAGTTTGTTGGCAATGTATGGCCCTGACATCAAGTGAAGATGAAGATGAATCAATCTGGATACATTTATGCATAATACTTCTATTCATGTAAATAGTTTCCTGGTGATGTCTTGAGGAAAAAAGTAATAAAAGGTAATCATTTCTATATAGTATTTCAGACAAAAATAGATTTACTTGATACCAAAAATGTAATTGAATGTTAGGTTTTATGATGACCAAAATATTGTTTGGCTTAGGTGAATAGTTACCTTATTCAACATCATCAGCCTTGCCTTTCCAACACAATGAAAAGTAAAGTTACAAAATAACATATTTACATATTTAATTCAGTATAAATATTAGTAAAATTGAGAAGTACTTTGAAATACCAGATTTATGTATTTACCACATGTCTGATGCCATATATTCTTTAGAAATATTCAATAACAAGAGAAGTAAAACTGGGTTAAGACAGTGTTTAAATTAAGTTTTATATAAAACTTAATATATTTGATATTGCTAAACTAAGGGATAAAATGAAATTGACACATTATAAAATGAGGATGGTACCAAAATGGATAGAGTAGGTCTCAATATATTTGTAAACTCTACCCAGGGTAAAGAATACAGGAGAGAATGGAAAGATGGATCAATAGCACCGCTGGACCTGACTTTGTTCTTCTGGGGCTGTTTCTTCACATTCAAGCCCCCAAGGTTCTCTTCACTCTCATCTTCCTGGTTTTTCTTACAGCTCTTGGTGGCAATGTTATGATGATGATTCTTATTTGGTTGGATTCTCACCTCCACACTCCTATGTATTTCCTTCTCAGTCAACTCTCCTTAATGGATCTTTTATATAGCTCTACTTTCGTTCCCAAGATAGCCATTGACTTTTTGTCTGGAAGAAACAGCATTTCATATATAGGTTGCGGAATTCAGCTTTTCCTCTTCACGACTCTTGTGGGAGCAGAGTGTCTTCTGGCAGTAATGGCTTATGACCGCTATGTAGCTATATGCCATCCCCTCCATTACTCAGTCCTCATGTGTCCTGTAGTCTGTGCTTTCATGGTGACTGGCACTTGGCTGGGTGCACTTCTCAATGCTTTGATCCATGTTATCTATACTCTGAGTCTTCCTTACTGTGCCTCCAGGGAAATCCATCATTTCTTTTGTGAGATCCCAGCACTACTGAAACTTGTTTGTGCAGATACTTCTCTTTATGAAAATGGTCTTTTTGTCAGTGGTGTTCTGTTTCTCCTTTTTCCAATATCTGCCATCATGGCCTCATATGGGCAGATCCTTTCCACTATTTTGAGATTAAGATCAAATTTGGGGATGAGAAAAGCTTTGGCAACCTGTTCTTCCCATATGATTGTTGTGTCTCTCTTCTATGGAAGTGCCATCATCAAGTATTTTCTCCCCAAAGCCTATCACACTGAGGAGCAGGACAAAGTAGTCTCTGTCTTCTACACCATTCTTACACCTATGCTCAACCCCCTCATCTACAGTCTACGAAACAAGGACATGGCTGGAGCTCTCAGAAAAGTGCTGGGAAGATAATTACCTTAATAAATTGATACATGTTGATAATAGGACATGAAAGGATGGATCTTGGTTGCAGAAGGATATTATTGTAACAGAGACAGGCAATATAGAGCAAGCGATGCTACTTTTCTACAGACATCTCATGGTCAAACCACGTCACCCTATCCTTGGCACACTGCTAGTGGAGCAGACCACTCCTTTCTCTTGTGCTTCATATGATCTTTCAAATGTATTAAGAAAAATGCTATACATCAGAAACCTGCCAGTCAGCAATCAATATAAAACACAGCAGTCTTTATGGTCTTTATTTTTTTATTAAACAAGAGAAGAAATGTGGACCCTATGCAATATTGACCCCATACCAAATTTTATAATAATTGTTCCTTAATACCAGTAATATATAAACATTTTGGAAGTAAATATTTATAATATATTGCTCCAAACCTAAGTTTTCCAATTCTTTAAAAAAATTTAATTTTGAATACTTAAAATTTTAATTTTGAAATTTGTCACAGGCTCCTTTTTATCTACAAATACTAGTGAGCTAATCTGTAGTATTTATTTATTTATTTATTTTTCTCTGCTAAGAAGCAAACCAGATTGTAAGCGTGGCCCACAAACACAAATTTTTCTTCTTGTTCTTACCACTTCATGTTAGAAGTGATAATATAATTTTCTTTTTTAAAATTAATTAATACATTTATTTATTCATTTATTTTTATGTTCAGTTAGCCAACATCATTAGTTTTTGATGTCATGTTCAATGACTCATTAGTTGTGTATAACACTATTGTTTTGTTTTACTAACACCTAGAAGCACACTATTATAGCTTTGGTAGTATTTAACTAATTAACTACAGTAGCTGGACTTGATTGATTATGATAACTATCTATTTTTAATTTATCACACTGTTTCATCCAACTCATAGATTATATATATATAATATTTATTTATACATATATACATATTTTTTTTCTGTGTAGTGTTCCCCATTTCTATGAAATGTATTTATTAATATAATTTCAGAAGGAAAATAATGGGTCCTGGGAAATGATTATTTTTCTTATTTATTTTCTTATCAATTTGATGAATCATGTACATTTATAACATAGCAAATAAATGTATAATTTTTTAATTTTAAATATTGAAGTAGTAAGTGATAGGGACCTCCTAAAAATTGCAATATATATTTATTTGATGAATGTCAATTGATTATGAAACCCTTTCTTATGTGTGTGTGCTATGTTAACATTCTTGTATTGAAGCAAAGGAGAAAAACTAGAGAGAGAGAAAGAGAGAGAGAGAGAAATCAAGAACTAGACTCTTAATTATAGAGAACAAACTGATGATTACCAGAGGAGGGGAGGCTGGGTTACATAGGTGGTGGAGATTAAGGACTCCACTTGTAATTAGCACAGGATGAAGTATGGAAGTGTTGCATTACTATATTGTACACCTGAAATAAATATAACACTGTATGTAAAATAACTTGAATTAAAATTAAAACTTTAAAAAATCTTGTTTTGTTTTGTTTTGTTTTTCCCATATTACTTGTATCCAAGTATTATTTCGGGACTTCATATTTTCATATGTATTTGACTGGTTTCTTAACTTTAATTAATTAATCGATTATTTTTATTATGTTCAATTAGCCAACATATAGTACATCATTAGTTTTTGATGTAGTGTTCAATGGTTTATTAGTTGCATATAACACCCAGTGTTCATCACAACACATGCCCTCCTTAATACCTGTCACATGGTTACCTCATCCCCACCACCCCTCTCCCTTCTGTAACCTACAGTTTTTTTCTGGAGTCCAGAGTCTCTCATGGTTTGTCTCCCTTTCTGATTTGTTCACCAGTGTTACCTCCCTTCCCCTATTGTCCTCTGTGGTATTCCTCATATTCCATATATGAGTAAAACCATGTAATAATTGTCTTTCCTTGCTTGACTTACTTCACTTAGCATAATCCCCTCTAGTTCCATCCATGTTGATGCAAATGATGTATGTATTCACCCCTTCCGATGGCTGAATAATATTTCATTGTGTATATGAACCACATATTCTTTATCCATTCATCTGATGAAGGACATCTTGGCTCCTTCCACAGTTAGGCTATTGTGGACATTGCTGCTATGAATATTGGGGTACAAGTGCCCCTTCTTTTCACTATATGTGCAACAATATGGATGGAGCTAGATACTATTATGCTAAGCAAAATAGCCAGAGAAAGACAAATACCATACAATTTCATTCATATTTTATAAAATCATATGGAATCCCTTATATGGAATTTAAGAAACAAAACAGATGAACATGGGGAGGGGAGAGGCAAACCAGAAAACAGACTCTTCACTACAGAGAACAAACTGAGGAATCCTGGAGGAGAGGTGGTCAAGGAGATGGGTTAAATAGGTAATGGGTATCAAGGAGGGTACTGGTTGTGATGAGCACTGGATGCTGTATGTAAGTGATGAATCACTAAATTCTACAACTGAAAGTAATATTATTCTGTGTTAAATAACTGGAATTCAGTTTTTTAAAGATTGTGTTTATTTATTGGACAGAGAGAGACTGAGTGAAAGAGAGAGAGAGAGAGTGAGCACAAGCAGGGGGAATGGGAGAGGGAGAAGCAGGCTCCCCATTGAGCAGGAAGCCTGTGTGGGACTCAATCCTGAGATTCCAGGATCATGACCTGAGCCAAAGACAGTCGCTTAACTGACTGAGCCACATGGGCTCCCCAAATAACTAGAATTTAAATTAAAATCTGAAAAAAAAATTTAGGTACACATTAGAATTCCCTTGGAAAGTTGTGGAGATTAAAATGATAGAAAATTTTTCAGAAAGGAAGTTTTTCTAGATTGTTTAAAGTAATTAATACATTATAGTAATATTACTACTTTTCTTAAGTACAAACATGTAAGCTATAAAAGAAGAACATTTTCCTACATATATCTGCTTTTCTAGGACAGCTTTTCATTTGATTGTCTTTGCTGCCTTTGGCTATTTAGAAACTAAAGTACAGGAAAAGGGAATCCTCTCCAATTTCAGTATGCTTTGACCCAGCCCAAAATATGGAATTAAGCCTGATTTTTTTTGCAAAAGAGTAAAAATTACTCAAGAATAGAAAATTATGCATGAAACCATGTGCATTTGACTTTGCATTCTGTAAGGCCTCAAAAGATGTAACCATCATTAATGGAAGAGAGAATATTCAAATAATGTTTTATAATTAGTGTGGATCTCACAAAGTTTACAATATCTTTACAGTTCAAGGATAGTAAATTTGGGTAGTGGGCACATTTTTATGAAAGGCACCAAAGTGTTAAAGAATATGAGAGGTAGAGTATGAACATTTTCCTGGCTCCCATAGTGCCATTTGAGGAAGAAAGACCGGAAATTAAGGATGTAGAAAAGGACTAGGTAATAGAGGACTTAGAATTTAACATACGCAAAGTTTTTGAGTCACATAATCCAGTTACTACTGCAAATATGCTATGTTATTTTGACAGACACTGGAAAATACAGAGATTCCTGTGACATTTTGTAAATTCTGAAAGATGTGCATAGCCAAGAGTTATTAAGACAATAATGTTTTAGTTATCTTGTTTATGTTTCTGGCTTATATTAGACTTAACACTTAAGATCACTTGTTGTGGGAGGGGAGCATTCAATTCAGATATTAAAATCGGTTCTATGAAAGATTCAGTAGTAAAAAAAAAAGGCAACCCATTGTAAACAAATATTAGTAAAGTAAGAGTTCTTTTTCATGGTCCTGTTTTATTTTCATTCTTGTTCTATGCTTTGATTTTGTCTTTATTTTTCTTCCAAGGGAGTTGAAACAATAAGATTTCATGGGGAAATAGAATCATATTTCAACTGATTTCATTTTATTGGGGTTGTTTCCCTCAAATCAAACTGGCCTGCTTCTCTTGTTCTGTATTGTTTTCATATTTTTTCTTGCCTCAGTGGGTAACTCAGCCACAATTCACTTTGTATGCTTAGATCCCTGGCTCAATGCACCAATGCACTTTCTCCTTAGGTCACCCTCGCTCTCTCCAACCCTGTTGCAAAGATGGCATTCAACTTCCTCTCTGGCCAGAAAGGTATCTTCTTCCTGAGATGTGGTGTGCAAAGCTTCTTCTTGACCATGGCATGCTCTGAAGGTTTACTCCTGTCCTTTATGGACTGTGACCATTATGTGCCATCTGTCATCCCTTCAATTATTCTATCTGCATGAGTAAAATGATGTGTGTGAAAATGATCATAGGATCTTGGATTTGGGGGTATATCAACTCCATGGCACACACAGTCTGTGCTCTTCATATTCTTTGCTGCTGGTCCAGGGCCATTGATCACTTCTGTGATGTGCCAACCATGTTGCTGTTGGCCTGTATAGATATCTGGGACAATGAGAAAAAGGTTTTTGTGAGTACAAGTCTCTTTCTCCCCCTACCTTTCCTTGGAATCACTGCTTCCTATGTTAGGATCTTTTTGCTCTAAAGAGGATAGAAAAAAGGCCTTCACCACCTGCTCAATATATTTATCTGTAGTCACTTTTACAATGCACCTTTTGTGTACACGTACCTTTGATCCAGGAATCTCCATTCACCAGTAGAAGATTAGATTCCAGCAGTCTTCTACACCATCCTCACCCCCATGCTCAATCTCACTATCTACAGCTGGGGGCCATGACAAGAGTTTGGGATTTTCTCTGTCAAGAAACAATAATCAAGGCTGCCCTTAACTCTCCTTTATTTTCCTTTTTCATATTAATTAGAACATCCTAGAGCAGCACTCTCTGATAGAAATCTAATGTGAACCACATGTAATTTAAAATTTTCTAGTAGCCACATTAAAAAAATGAAATTGATTTAAATAACATATCAATTTAATTCAAAACATTACAATTAATACTGATATTAGCATTGATGTCGATATATCACTGTACTATATTACATACAATGTTGGTACAAATTAATATTCCTACTTATATTGACATATTATCATTTTTATATTTAATCAAAATAAGTTTATTAATGTGATCTTTTATTTTTTTCAGTCTAAATCTTCATAATCTTGTGTGTATTTTACACTTAGAGCACATTGTAATTTTGACTATACACATTTCAAGTGCCCAATAGCAGATGCGGCCATTTGTTAACTGATGGCACAAACTTAGACATCTAATATATTGTTTTAAATATATATATATATATATATGGTATATGAAATATATTTGTGATATATAGAATATAAGTAATGGTATATGAAGTAATAAGCAAAATAAGCATGCAAATGTGGTGCTTATAAGTTTATTTACTGTTCTCTTCCTTTATCTTAGTTACAGTTGACATCTGAAGTCCATCTTATCCTAACATCCTTTTATAAAACTATTTTTAGGGGAGTTATTTGATTTAGGATTTTTAAAAAGATTTTATTTTTTATTATATATTTGTCAGAGAGAGAGAGAGAAAGAGCAACCACAAGCAGGGGAGCAGCAGGCTGAGAAAGAAGCAGGCTCCCTCCTGAGCAAGGAGTCTGATGCGGGACTTGATCCCAGAACCCTGGGATCATGACCTGAGCTGAAGGCAAACACTTAAGCAGTTGAGCCACTCAGGTGTCCCAGATTTAGGATTTTTTTAAACTTAAATAAGAATACTGAAATTAAGTGACCCGCATGGAAACATGAGAATAATTGACAATTTATTCTATATTCAGATATTAAATTATATATTTAAATTAACTTAAATAATTTCTTTATACTAAAATAAATTACTTACTTGAAAAGCATGGACAAAAATGATTATGTAGGAGCACCTGGGTGGCTCAGTCATTAAGTGTCCGCTTTTGGCCCAGGACGTGATCCCAGGGTCCTGGGATTGAGCCCCGCATTGGACTCCCTGCTCCACTGGAGCCTGCTTCTTCCTCTCCCACTTCCCCTGCTTGTGTTCCCTCTCTCCCTGGCTGTTTTTCTTTCTGTCAAATAAATAAATAATTTTTAAAAAAAAAATGATTATGTAGCTGCAGCATGCAACATACAAAATGAAATCAGAAATTTCTGGTTTTAGCTACAACATGTAAAATATAAATATGACCTTGCGGAGATTGAAATTATATGCTAATATGTCATCATGTCATCATATTGTGCTTAACAAAGGTTTTACTACTGCCAGTTTACTAATACACTTAAGTTACTTCAAGTCCATATATAAAGGGATTTATATAGGAGTTTTACTTTTTGTAGAAAAAAGTGAAGTTTTAGGAGTCCATTTCCCAATTATCTATTCATTGACCAAATTCAATCTCCCACTATCTTTCTTTGGCTTCTTCTAATTCCTTCTTAAGCATTCTCATGATTTCAGTCTACCACAACTCTAAAGTGTATCATACATATCGTCATCAATGTTATTTTCATAAAATGTAAATATGATGCTGTCATTCCACAATCTTTGATTTCCTATTGGTTTCACAAAAATTGCCAACCTTTCATTAATATTCAAGAGCTTCTAAAAATATACATTTGTATGTTTGTTTTTAACTGTTTCTGCTGCTCAATCCACAAATTTAGTACCATACTTACTTTTGTCTATGTTAAATGTAAAATTGCCAGTAATTTTTTTATTAATAATATTTTTATTATATTATGTTAGTCACCATACAGTACATCCCTAGCTTTTGATGTAAAGTTCCATGATTCAATACTTGCGTATAACAGCCAGTGCACCATGCTATATGTGCCCTCCTTAATACCCATCACCAGCCTATCCCATTCCCCCACCCCCTTCCCTCTGAAGCCCTCAGTTTGTATCCCAGAGTCCACAGTCTCTCATGGTTCATTCCCCCTTCTGTTTACACCCCCCTTTCTTCTTCCCTTTCTTCTCCTACCGATCTTCCTACTTCTTATGTTCCATAAATGAGTGAAACCATATGATAATTGTCTTTCTCTGCTTGACTTATTTCGCTTAGCATTATCTCCTCCAGTCCCGTCCATGTGGTAGCAAATGTTGAGAAATCGTTCTTTTTGATGGCTGAGTAATATTCCATTGTATATATGGACCACATCTTCTTAATCCAGTCATCTGTTGAAGGGCATCTTGGCTCCTTTCACCATTTAGCTATTGTAGATAGTGCTGCTATGAACATTGGGGTGCACATGGCCCTTTTCTTCACCACGTCTGTATCTTTGGGGTAAATACCCAATAGTGCAATGGCTGGATCATAGGGTAGCTCAATTTTTAACTTTTTAAGGGACCTCCAGACTGTTTTCCAGAGTGGCTGTACCAACTTGCATTCCCACCAACAATGTAGGAGGGATCCCCTTTCTCATATCCCCTCCAACATTTGTTGTTTTCTGCCTTGTCAATTTTTGCCATTCTAACTGGCATAAGGTGGTATCTCAATGTGGTTTTGATTTGAATTTCCCTGATGGCTAATGATGTTGAACATTTTGTCATGTGTTTGTTAGCCATTTGTATGTCTTCATTGGAAAAGTGTCTGTTCATATCTTCTGCCCATTTTTTAAATTTATTTGTTTCTTGTGTATTGAGTTTGAGAAGGTCTTTGTAGACCTTGGATACCAGTCTTTGATCTGTAGTGTCATTTGCAAATGTCTTCTCCCATTCTGTGGGCTGCCTTTTAGTTTTGGACTGTTTCCTCGGCTGTGTGGAAGCTTTTTATCCTGATGAAATTGCCAGTAATTTTACCAGTAAAATGGGTTTGGTCAGGAATAGCAGAGAAATTGCAATTGCTAAGGAACATCACAGACAAGCTTGAGGATCAAAGGAGAGGAATGTAATTTAAAGGAGATAAGGAGGAAGATGGCTGAATAAAACTCCATGAGAAGAAAGGGAGAGGTCAAGGTGGTGATGGTTTCTCATTGCTTAAATTGTGGTATATTCTTATTGGCTGTGTTTGTTGTTGTGCAAGAAAAAATTCTTCTGCCCTGCTGCAGTAGTAAAGTAATCTCCTTCCTGTTGGCAATGCAAAGTACATCTGTTCCTATTCAGGTCTGCAATTAATGATGAGTCATAAGATGTGAGAGATCCCCTTCCTGCCCTCCCAACTCAATTTTAAGTGGTGTTTCCTGTATTCACTTTCTTATTTCCCCCTTTTGATCATTATCTTTCTCTGACAATATAGCTGTTAAAGAGTCAGGTTTTCCATATGTAGTGATTTTTGTCCCTTGGTGTCACAAAGGACCTTTCTAGTTGTTATGTTCCACATTAGAGGGAAAACACATAGCAATTGAAAACCATCTAAGGACATATTTGAGTAAAAAATAAATAAATAAATAAATAAACAAACAAATAAATAAATAAATAAATGGAGGGAGAATTCTTAGACATTCCTTACATAAAGTCAAACAAAGAAACAAAAAGCCTATGCTTTATCAATGTTGTAAATTCCCAACAATCATCTCAAAACTGAGCTAGCATCACTTTATTGGTATATCATTTCTACAAAGTTTGGACATGCAGCAAATCCAATACTTACAAATAATTATGCAAAGCAGAATCAAAAGTGGTAGTACTTGTATGTAACACCCAGTTCTCATCACATCACGTGCCCTCCAACTAATGAATCATTGAACCCTACACCAAAAACTAATAATGTACTATATGTTGGCTAATTTAATTTAAATTATATATATATAATTATATATTTATATAATTTATATTATATTATATTATATTATATTTATATTTATATTTAATTATATTAAAATATAATTATATATTTATATAATTTATATATCTATATAATTATATATTATGTATAACATATATTACAAATTCAGTTTGTATGATTTAACCCAGGACCCCAAACCTGAAGTCTAACCAGCTCAATATGTCAAATGACCATGAGTCATTACATGAAATTTGTTGTAACCAGTGAGCTTGTTCCCTGATCTAGTGTAATGGAATTTTTACCCCTCTAGAGGAGTTTAATCACGTGTAACGGGTTGTATTTACTATTGCATAAGCACCTTCTTGTTCCGCAAGTAGGTAATCAAGGGCTGTGCAATTATCTGAAACTGTTTTAGCCAACGAGTCAAGTGATTATTGGTGGGGTGCAGTTTTCCCTGGGGAATTGGCTTGCTCTTTAATGTTAGGGAGAGATTTTTGATTACACATTAATTGACACTTATTTTGACCTAGGGGATAAAGTCTCTCTTTGTGGAGGAAAACTCAAAGTCATGTACACCTCCTGGATGAAACAGTTATGGGGATTTAAGATGGAGAAATTGGAGATTTCGAATTTATTATGCACGTTGATGGGGGCAGGTAAACATCCCAATAAGCACTGAAATTCAATTTGCCTGTTATCTAAACACTCATATACCCATGGGAATGCAATTCACCACAGAAAAAGAAAAGGAAACCAATTGAAGTACAGAAGACTTCAGATCTGCTGTAGACTTCAGCTGAGAAAGCTGTTTCTATCAGATATCATCTGCTTTAATTCTTGGCAATATTTACTTTCAGGTCACCAGGTGATGTGCAAGTCCAGTTTGGGGTTGGTGCTTTCTTTAGATGTAAAACTTAAATTAAGAAATCTGTTCCCTGAGGTTTGGTGACACAAGAGTTGGTTAGCAGTACTTTGTATGGAACATTTCTAAAGGTTAAACATTGTCTTTTTGGAGGTAGCTTTTCCAATAGACAAAATCTCTGAGTTGCAAGATGTGATAGTTAAGGTCTTTGTCTCCTGGGAGTGTGTTGTGAAAATGGTTGTTCTGCTAAAACATGGTTATTCTCAACAGAATCAATTAGGCCTTTACAATATTGAAGTTCTATTTCTTTTTATAAACTGTACATCAAAAGTTGTAGGAGCCAGGTGTATAGGTCACCCTGTGACTATCTCAAAAGATGACAGTTTATGAGTCCAAAGGGAGTGGATCTGAGATTTATAATGAGCAATAACAATACTTTTGACCAGGGTATTTGAAGGATTTCTACACATTTTGCCAAATGACTTAATGGTGCCATTAGTGCATTCAAATAAACCCAAGGATTGAGGGTGTTTAGCACAGTGAAAATGTTGTGGGACCAGCCAAACAGCACAGATCTACTTAATTTTGGATTCACAGTTATGGGGATTAGCTACCAGTGAAGTAGGTTTCCTGGTCACTATAAGGTTCCACAGGAGTTCCTCGGGTAGGAATAATCTCTAACTGAATTTTATCCAGAGAAGAAGGAGTAGCCTGTTTACAAGGGGAAGCTTTGGCCCAGTGAGAAAAAATACAAACCATGATTAAAACATATTTATAGCCACAAGATGAGGAAGTTGTATGAAATCCATTTGCTAAACCTTGAATGGTAATTAGGGCAATTTAAAATGCACAGGGGTAGTGTGGACAGGCTTCCCAATATTGTATTTTGGGCAGGTACGACAAGCAAGATGGACACTTCCTATGGACTGATTAATGTTTCCCAAATACTGATATTGATTCGTTAATGCTGTCATTTTGCCATTATGTCAATGGTTGAATGCATATGCAGTGGTAAGTAATGGGATTTTAGAATTCTGGTAGGACTCAATTTTTATTTGGTTCAAATTACAGCTCTCCCTTTTTATACAAACAATTATGAGATTTTATTTATTTATTTATTTATTTATTTATTTATTTATTTATTTATTTATTATCTTTTCTGGGGTCAATTATTAAGTGTGTCTGGTCATTTTTTTCTAAATTATCAGTTGGGAGAACATCCCTTTGGACCATGACAGATGTTTATCAATTGGTTTCCTTGAGACTGTCATCTTTGATGGAAATATTAGGAAGTCAAATCTGGACTGTGCAGAAAACTTAATAATAGCCAGAGCAAACATCAAAACTATGGCATTTAATAAACTGTGGACACAGGAGACTTTTTTAATTTCACCCACTTTGGAGGTAAGGAAACTTGCTGTTCCCCTAATATTCCAATGTCACAAGCTACCCCCAAAAGCATGTGGACTATCAGAATATAAATGTTTGCAATTTTACCATTGACTGAGGTACAAGCTTGAGTAAGGACATATGATTCAGGTTTGGGGACCAAAGTAGCCAAAGGTAAAGGTGCTACCTCAATAACTTAAAAAGGAATTGCAATAACATACATAGCATTATATTTACCACTTTTATCCCTTAAATAAGAACCATCAGTAAACCATGATAATTGGCATTGGTTAGAGGATTTCTCTGTGAATTGTCATGGGGCATCAAAAGGTGATCTGTCAGCATTAAACAGTTGTGAAAGTTTTGTAAGTGAAGGGGAAAAGAAGAACAGCAAGGTTAACTTGATTATAGCAAGAGTTATATGAGGAATAGTTACAAAAAAGGATATCAAAGGGTTTCGCATCCTCACAAATGAAGTGAGAAAACTGACTGAAAGAATTTGAGTATGGTAAGTGTTCAGGAGACCTTCTATCACATGGGGCACAAGGATGGTTAAAGGAGATTCCATGAGTATATCTTCAGTCACCTTAACTAAAGGTCAGTGGTAGGAATGGCTCTGGGGCAAGGAGTATTTCCCTATGCCACAAGGTCTAGTTGTTGGCTATCATACTCTACAGGTCAATGAAAGTCACCATGTTTGTGGGTGAATAATCCAGGGGAATCCTCTTCCTTCTCACACACAAAGAGGAAAAAGGGAAATTGATGACTAGGAATTCCAAGGGCAGAAGATTTCCTTAGACTTTTCATTAAAGTCCCAAAAGCCACGTCATCCTGATCTTTCCGAATAATAGTGTCAAGTCTGTCTTTGTTTAGTAAAGCATATAGAAGTTGGTCCATAAAAACAAAGTATGGAATCCAATGTTACAGTAGTTAGCTGAGTTGAGATTACCTCATAATTGGCACTTAGTTTTGGGTTTTGAGAAGGTTCAGATGTCATAAAACCTATCTGAATCTAAATGTGCCCCCTTTTCTGGGATCAAGTGTCCTTGAGTCTTCAAACATTGAATGCCAGTTTAATAAAAGTGGTTTTTGTTTCCTTTGGACACTTTCATCCCTTTAAGGCTAAAAGTTCTAATAGGTAGGCGCTGCCTTCCTGTGAAGAGACCTGAGAAGGGCGACAGAGAAGCAAATCATCTATGTAATGTAACAAAGCAAAGCCTACAGAAAACTTTTTATCATCAATATTAACCTTTAATGTTTGTGAAAATTGAGGATTCTCTGTGAAATCCTGGGGCATTACTATCCAGGTGTATTTTTTTTTCTACCAAGTGAAAGCAAATTAGTTTTGGTTATTATTACCAACTGGAATACTAAAAAATGCATTGTATAGGTCATTTGCCATGGAAAATTTGCTTGTAGTGAGAACTGAAATCTCTGGTAAATGGGAGTTAGGAACAACAGTGTATTGAGGGATAGCAATGTTATTTCTTGCTCAGAGGTCCTAAATAAACCTCCATCCTCAATCATTGGGTTTGATCAAAGGTAAAATAGGGATATTATAGGGAACAGTGCAGGGAATAATAATATGCTGAGCTTTATAGTCTTCTATTATGGGCTTGATGCTGTGAAGGGCTTCTTTATTTATAGGCTGTTAATTCTTGGGAAAAGTTTTGAGAAATCTATTTGAATATTGACAGGAACTGCACTGTGAATTTTGCCAAGATCAAGTGAAGACTTTTCCCATAAAGGGGATAGTAGCTTACCCAAGAGGAACAAATGATCATTGTTCCCTGACTCAACTATAGTGCCGTTAGAGATGGAGCAATTTAAAGTTGCTGTATGGTTATTTAATTCACTTGGTTGGCTAATTTTACACTGCTTTCAAATTCTAGATTTTTTTTTCCTGTATGAGAGAATGAAAATCCAACATAATATTTAAAAGAACTCTTGGCCCAATTAATGAATAGGCCAGAAGGAACTAAGGAGAAAAACATGGGTATCTCTAAAAAAGGCCTAAACATAAGGGAATATGTTTAGAAACAAGACCTATTGAAGTTCATTGGTGACCCCAGTATTTAAAATTCTTTAGTACTCTCAGGTAGGGGCTGCTTTATAGCAGTGGTATTGAGCACTGAGAGTGTAGCCCCAGTGTCGATAAGAACACAGAATCATTATCCCTTTCTTCTCCTACCGATCTTCCTAGTTCTTATGTTCCATAGATGAGGGCATGTATTGCATGGTGCACTGGGTGTTATACGCAGCTAATGAATCATCGAACTTTACATCAAAAACCAGGGATGTACTGTATGGTGACTAACATAATATAATAAAAATATTATTATAAAAACACCAAAAAATAAATTTGTTTTCAATTAAAAAAAAAAGAACACAGATTCATTCCCAATTTAGTTCTCTAAGTCAATTAAAAGGGAGGCTTGAGAAAAGTCCCTACAGTTTCTTGGAGCCTCATCTTTCGTAATTAGAACATTGGAAAAGCTGGCTAGAGGGTCTAAGAGAGGCTGGAGCCCTCAACTTTGTAACACTTTGCCCCCTGCAATATACTGGCCCCTTTCAATAAGAGCAGAACCCATGCACTTTGGTCTTTTGGTTAACAGCATCAATTTGCTAGAGTTGAATATTAAGAATTTTAGTGTTTTTGTTTTAGTTGAATCAGAATGCAGGTGAGTTGATTTGCCAAATTAAATCTGGAGTGGACATTGTTTCTTATTCTATCCTTTTACTTTTAATTAGACAAGATTGATCCTAGTTTAGCCCATTAATGAACACACTGTTAAAAGCTATCCCAGTGGATTCAATGTTTAAAAGAAGACCAGAGCTTCATTTTAAAACAATCTGAATCTGGCTCTAATAGTTTTGCATTGAGCTTTGAGTACAAACCTAAATCTTATTTTATTTTATTTTATTATGCTTTATTTTAATTCCAGTATAGTTACCATACAGTTTTATATTAGTTTCAGGTGTACAATATAGTGATTGAACAATTCCACACATCACCCAGTGATGTCATCATGACAAGAGCATTCCTTATTCCCCTATCTTATTTTATTGTTTGGTTTTATTTAAATTCAAGTTAGTAAACATAGAGGTATTATTAATTTGGGGGTAGAATTTGGTGATTCATCAGTTGCATATAACACCCAGTGCTCATTATATAGAGTGCCCTCCTCAGGGCACATCAACCAATTACTCCATCACCCTACCCATGTCCCCTCCAGCAGCCCTCAGTTTGTTCCCTATAGTTGAGTCATTATGGTTTGTCTCCCTCTTTGCTTTTTATCCTAGTTTATTTTTACTTCTCTTTCCCTATGTTCATCAGTTTTGTTTCTTAAATTTCATATACCAGTGAAATCATATGGTATTTGTCTTTCCCTGACTGACTTATTTCGCTTGGCATAATGTCCTCTACTTCCATCAGCATTGTTGCAAACAGCAATATTTTATTAGTTTTGATGGTTGAGTAATATTCCGTTGTATATACACAACACCTACTTTCTTCATTCATCCATTGATGGACATCTGGGCTCTTTCCACAGTTTGGCTATTGTGGACAGTGCTGCCATAAGCATTGGAGTGTGTGTGCCCCATTGAATCACTAAGTTTGTATCCTCTGCATAAATACCTACTAGTTCAATTGGTGGATCATAAAGTAATTCTATTTTTTAACTTTTGGAAGAACCTCCATATTGCTTTCCAGAGTGGCTGCACCAGTTTGCATTCCCATCAACATTGTAAGAGGGCTCCCCTTTCTCCACATCCTTGCCAACATTCGCAGTCAATTTTAGTCATTCTGACTGATGTGAGGTGGTATCTCATTGTGATTTTGATTTATTTCCCTGATGCCAAGTGATGTGGACCATTTTTCCAAGTTTCTGTTGGCCATTTGTATATCTACTTTGGAGAAATATCTGTTCATGCCTTCTGCCCATTTCTTTACTGGATTATTTTTTTTTTGGGTGTTGAATTTGAGAAGGTCTTTATAGATTTCGGATACTAGCCCTTTATCTGATATGCCATTTGCAAATATCTTCTCCTATTCTATAGATTGCCTTTTAGTTTTGTTGACTGTTTCCTTGCTGTGTGAAAGCTTTTTATCTTGATGATGTCCCAATAGTTCAATTTTGCTTTCGTTTCCCTTGCCTTTGAAGATATGTCTAGCAAGAAGCTGCTGTGGCTGAGGTCAAAGAGATTACTGCCTCTGTTCTCCTCTAGGATTTTGATGGATTCTTGTCTCACTTTGAGGTCTTTCATCCATTTTGAGTTTATCTTTGTGTATGGTGTAAGAAAATGGTCCAATTTCATTCATCTACACATAGTTGTTCAATTTTCCCAACACCAGGAATGGGTGCTGTACTTTTTCAAATGGTTTTTCTGCATTTATTGAAAGGATCGTATGTTTCTTATGCTTTCTTTTATTAGTGTGGTGCATTATGTTTGTTTATTTATTTGTCAATATTGAACCACCTTTGCAACCTAGGAATAAATCCCACTTGATCATGGTGAATGATTCTTTTACCATACTGCTGGATTAGATTTATTAGTATTTTTTTGAGAATTTTTGCATCCATGTTCATAAGAAATATTGGCCTATAGTTATCTTTGTTAGTGGAGTTTTTATGTGGATTTGTTATCAGGGTAATACTGACCTCACAGAATGAATTTGGAAGTTTTCCTTCCATTTCATTTTTTTGGAATAATTTCAGAATAAGTATTAACTTTTCTTTAAATGTTTGGTAGAATTGTGTAAAGCCATCTGACCCTGGATTTCTGTTTTTGGGGAGTTTTGATTACTGTTTCATTTTCTTTGCTGGTTATCAGCCTGTTCAAGTTTTCGATTTCTTCCTGTTTCAGTTTTGGTAGTTAATATGATTGTAGGAATTTATCCATTTCTTCCAGGTTGTCCAATTGTTTGTTGTATACCTTTTCCTAATATTCTTTTATAATGATTTGTATTTCTGTGGTGTTGATTGTTATTTCTCCTGTCTCATTTGTGATTTAATTTATTGGGTCTTTTCTTTCTCTGTCTCTCTCTTTCTCTCTCTTTAATATGTCTGGTTAGAGGTTTATCAATTTTATTAATTTTTCAAAGAACCAGAACCTGGTTTCATTGAACTCTTTTATTTTTTTTAAGTTTCTATCTTATTTATTCCTGCTCTAATTTTTATTCTTTCCCATCTTCTGCTGGCTTTAGACTTTGTTTATTGTACTTATCCTAGTTCCTTTAAGTGTAAAGAGAGGTTGTTCATTTGAGATTATTGTTGCTTTTAAAAGTAAACCTGTATTGCTATACAATTCCCTCTTCTGGCCATGTTGACTGCATCCCAAGTTTTTGGACTGTTGTTTTCATTTCCATGTGTTTCTAGGTGTTTTTTAAATTCCTTCTTTGATTCCCTGGTTGACCCATTCATTGTTTAGTAGCATGTTGTTTAACCATCATGTATTTATAATCTTTCCAAATTTTTTCTTGTGGTTGCCTTCAAGTTTCATTGCATTGTGGTTGGAAAATATGCATTGTATGATCTTAATCTTTTTGTACTTGTTGAGGCCTGATTTGTGACCTTGTATGTAATCTTTCCTGAAGAATTTCTTGTGTGCACTTGAAAATAATGTGTATTCTCCTGATTGAGTATCTAATGTTCTGCATATATCTGTTAAGTCTATCTGGTCCTGTGTGCCTTTCAAAGGCATTGTTACCTTCTTGATTTTCTGCTTATCTGATCTGTTGATTGATGTAAGTGAGGTGTGACTGTCCCTTACTATTATTTTATTATTATCAATGTGTTCCTTTACTTTTGTTATTGTTTTATACATTGGGCGTTCCCATGTTGGGAACATTTACAATTGTTAGATCTTCTTCTTGAATAGTTACTTTTATTATGATATAGTGCCCTTCTTCATCTCTTGTTACAGTCCTTGGCTTAAAATCTAACTTGTCTGATATAAGAATTGCAAATCCGGCTTTCTTTGATATCTATTACATGACATATATTTTTTCATCCCTTCACTTTCAATCTGCAGGTGTCTTTAGGCCTAAAATGAGTCTTTTGTAGGCAACATATAGATGAATATGTTTGTTTTGTTTTATGGATTTTTTAATCAATTCTGACACACTGTCTTTTGATTGGAGTGTTTAATCCATTTACTTTTACAGTGGTTATTGATAGATATGTATTTAATGCCATTTTATTATTTGTTTTGTCATTTTTTCTGGAGGTTTTCTCTGTTGGGTTTTTTTTTCCCAGTATTTATCACTTTCAGTCTTGCTTTTCCACTCAAAGAGTTCCCTGTAATATTTCTTGCAGGACTGTTTTAGTGGTTACAGACTCCTTTGGTTTTTGTGTGTCTGGGAAACTCTTTATCACTCCTATTTATCCAGCCTTCCTGGATAGAGTATTCTTGGCTACAGATTTTTCCCATTCAACATGATGAATATATTATGTCACTCCCTTCTGGCTTGCCAAGTTTCTGTTCAGAGATATGGAGCTTTCCTTGTAAGTTAGGGACTTGTTTTTCTTAGTGTTTTCAGCACTTTTTTTTTCTTTTTCACTGTATTTCACAAATTTAACTACAGCATGTGTTGGTTTTGCCTGCTTTTCTTGCTTTTGATGGGAGTTCTTTGTGTCTTCTGGATCTGGATGTCTGTTTCCTTCCTTCCCTAAATTAGCAAAATTTTCAGCTATACTTTCCTAAATAAATATCTGCCCCCTTTTTCCTCTTTTCCTGTGAAACTCCTATGATATGAATGTTATTATGCTTGATGGAGTCATTGAATTCCTTAAGTCTGTTCTCAAGTTCCATAATTCTTTCTCTCTTTTATTAAGCTTCATTATTTTATATTATTTTATCTTTTATATCACTTATACATTCCTCTGTTTCCTCCATCCTTGTGTTCACGCATTCAATGTGTTTTGAATCTCACTTATTGCAGTTTTCATTTCTTTTTTTTTTTTAAGAATTATTTATTTATTTTAGAGAGGAAGAGCACAAGCAGGGAGAGAGTTAGAGGGAGACAGAGAAGCAAATTCCTCACTGAGTGTGGAGACCTACATGGGACTTGATCTCAGGACCCTGGGATGGTGACATGAGATGAAATCGAGTTGGACATTTAACCAACTGAGACACCCAGGTGCTCTAGCTTTCATTTCTGATTGTTTTTGTTGTTTGTTTTGTTTTGTTTACCTCTTTTATCTCTATGGTAAGGGCCTCCTTTCCATTATTTTCTCAAGCCCAGTGAGTATCCTTATGATCATTGCTTTAAATTCTCCATTAGGCATATTACTTATATCAGTTTCACTCAGGTCTCTGGCGGTGACCTTGTGTTGTTTCATATGTGATGAATTCCACTATCTTGGCATTTTGCATATGTCTCTGTCTTCATCTCTGTGTTAGAAAAGTCTGTTCTGTTTCCTGCCCCTGAGAGTAATGGCTTTATGAAGAAGTTGTATAGTGTCCATGGCTGGGTGCTTCAGGGGTTGTCTCTGGTGTGTGCTGCATGCACTCTGTTGGTGTCTTTTGGCTGCTCCATCCTTTGGGCCAGTCATCTGCAGGGGCTGTCCTTGCCTTCAGTGGGCAGTTTGGTCCTTGGCCAGAGTGTGGGACTTTAATTAGGTATGATATGGTCTTCTTGTTAAATGAGACCTGATATTATTTCAATTAGAACTGAAGCCTAGGAGTGCAGCTCCAGTGGTGCAATCGGTTAGCGTGCGGTACTTATAAGAACTGAAGCCTAGGAGAGCTCTATGGTGAGTAAACTTGGTATGGACAGGGTCTTCTGCTGGTTTTATGTGGAAGGGGCCTGCCATGCTGGGACCAATGCAATTTTGACCAGGAAGGGCAGTACTGCCAGAATGCAGAGGAGTGGGGCCCAATGTAAACAGGTTAGGCAACCAATGTAGGCCCCGTGTTGTTTACCTCAGGTGGTCTACCCCAGGCCTGGGGCACGGAAATTGCTCTGGTCATCTCCTTTTCTTTGGGAGAGGGGTCTCTGTGCTTCCTGCTGTCATGGAAGCACTCCTAGAAGAGTGAATAATCTCTCCCTTGTGTGTCCCAGGCCTTTGTCAGTCACTGTTTTCATCCTCCTTCACTCCGGGTTGTTTATCTCCCTTCTCTCCATGATCAACACAGTGCCCTCGGGACTCTATCTCAGCCAAACTTGCTGATTTTTAAAATTTAAATTCAATTAATTAACATATAATGTATTATTAAGTTAAGAGGTAGGGGTCATTCATCAGTCTTATATAATACACAGTGTTCATTACATCATGTACCCTCCTTAATGTCCATCACGCAGGTACCCTATCCCTCCACTCCCCTCTCTTCCAGCAGCCCTCTGTTCATTTCCTGTGTTTAAGAGTTTCATACTTTGTCTTTCTCTCTCTCTCTGATTTTGTCATATTTTACTTTTCCTCTCTCCCCCTATGATCCTCTGCTCTGTTTCTTAAATTCCACATATCAGTGAGATCATATGATAATTGTCTTTCCCTGATTGATTTATTTCATGTAGTGTAACACTCTCTAGTTCCATCCACACCATTGCAAATGGAAAAATTTCATTTTTGATGGCTGAATAGTATTCTATTATATATATATATATTCTTTATCCTTTCATCAAGCTTGCTGACTTTTAAAACTCCAGGCTTTTGGGGCATCTGGGTGCATCAGTCAATTAAGCCTCTGACTCCTGATTTTAGCTTGGGTCATGATATAAGGGTCTTGAGACTGAGCTCTGCATCAGGCTCCCCACTCAGTGGGGAGGCTGCTTTTCCCTCTCCCTCTCCCTGTGCTGCATCCCCTTGCATTATCTCTTTCTCTCTCCCTCTCTAAATAAAATAAATCTTTTAAAAGAACAAACAAAACAAACCAACAAACACAATTCCAGACTTTAGAAAAGTGATGCAAGCAGGTACCTGCAGTGGTTTTCTGGGAGAGGGTTTCCCTGTGCTGGAATTGAGTCAGGTTTGACTTAAAAGCACAGTTGTGCTAGAGTGCAGAGGCATGGGTTTGGAGCTAGCAGGCTCAGCAGCCAGTGTTGCGGTGGAGCTGCTCTAGTCAGGTGATTCTGCATTTATGCTGAGGGTCAGGGGAGGAAAATCGTGCCTGCTGGATCCTTTGTCCCCAGGGTGGTGTCTCCATGAAAGTTACCTCTCATGGACATTCTCCAAGAACAATGAATAATCTCCCCCACCCTTAGTGCTCCAGGTTGTCCTCAGATTTTTTTTTCTCTGCCTTTGGTTGCTTGCCTGCCTTCTTTCCATGAGTAGGGTAACACCTGCATGGCTCTATCTCAGCCAAGCTTGCAGACCTTTAGAACTCTAGTCTTCAAACCCCAGCTGGTTGCAAAAACTCATGAGAAATCAGCCCCCTCCTTTTCCCAGCCAATGGCTTTGAGGAAGTCTTCTCCTTGAGCATTCCCCTTTCTACCCTCCCTCCTTTTCTACGACCAGGGCTTCCTCTCTTCCACAGCACTTATGATCCATTTCTCCCCCAAACCACAACTCTGTATGCCCTACCTTCCTCAATGTGGCCTCTTCTATCCTTCTATTTGTTGAATTTGTTCTGTCAGTCCTCAAGACAATTTCTAGGGTATTCAGAATGATTTGATAGATATACAGTTGTGTTCAAACAATGAGATGACCCTAGGGTCCTCCTACTATTGTGCCATCTTAGCTCCCTACCCCTCACTCTTTTTTAATATAGTATTTTATTTGTAAGTTGGACTGAATTTATTTTTGTTAAAAAATGAATTTACTTTAGTTGAGAATCTTAGATAATCATATTTCAAATCCAAAATTAATTTAATTGAGTAGCTTGCTTGTAATGAGCAATGCTTAATGAGCTTATTGTCACTGATATTAAGCAGTGAATGTCTTCTTTTTTGAAGATTTGAAAATTATGTGATATGAGGTAAGCCTTCCATCTCAAGCAAATGCTAACTTTTTGAAAATATTAATATATTGTCATATAGTTTCTTGTGATGAAAATATTCCCCATTATATATTTTAGGAGAATTCACACTTATGCCATTCCCAAATCTAGTTCATAATCAGTTAATAGTCTATAAATCTCTAAAGGCTCACTTAGATTTACTATAAAAATGTCCATATTGGTATATACCTTCTAGAATGTGGATCTCTATTTTGGAAGACAAATATGTATTTCCAATTCAAATGCATCATTCATAAATCACTGCCATGCTTGGAATAATACAGGGCTTCTTACATTTTTATTCAAGCTTCCTAATTTTACATCTTCCCTCAGAAAATAGAGAATATAACAGAATTATCCCATAAACAGTGATGGTCATTCACCCATAGTGTTCATGTGTAGATCTAAGCTGGAAGTAATGGCGGGACTAGTAATTGAATATATATAAAATTGTGGTACGGAAGAGCTAAACCAAACCAAACCCCAATTCTGGTTGAGTAGAATTATGAGAATTATGAGAATACTAAGTGTATAATGAAATGTCCATAACAGAAATTATCTTATGAAAGGCTAGCAATGGCTTTGGGGGATGTAATATTTCAGTGTTTAGAGGAATGATTTAGAAGTGGCTCAGACTGATTACTCAGGACTATATAGTATGTAATTCCCATCGATCCTTTTATACAATGGGTCTTCTTTAATAGTTCATTTTGCTTCTCCCCAATCATAACTATTTATCCCGAGGAAGACTTGTAATAAGTTGCTTTCTTATGATTTATCTAGATTCCCCCAGGGTCCCTCTCATAAAATATATAAACTTAATTTCCTCTGTAAAGGCGGGAGGACTTCTAAGTTCATGAAGAATTTTATCCTTAATCTCTATATCTAACACTTTCCCTGAACATTGGGAATCAGAAAAAAACAGTGTTCACTATTTAAGAGTTAACTATAATATAAATAAAACAAATATAAATCTATTAATATTGATAAATAGATAAGATTATTGTTCTTTATATAAATCTGGCAATAGTATAACATTTATTGTTCTTTTGTCCTCTTTTAACCATTTTGAGGATATATACTAGGTATATTAGATGTATTATACTGAATAATACCATCAGCCTGGATTGTTTCTATTATCATTTCTACATATTAGTAAAACCTTACTGCCCACAAGTTAGGAAGAAAAAATGACCTTTTCCTTTATTGAAAAATTATCACAAAGAAAACAAAAAGAGTGATGAGGAATATACATTTTGTCAAATCTCAATGATTTTAATCTTCTAAATTATTTTAGTCCCTGCCTTCAATCCTGGAATAATAGTGTCCTTAAGGAGTATACAAGGTGAAAGTAATCTACTTCTGAGGCTGCAGGACTAATAAGAACTTCCTCTACATTTTTACAGAGCACATCCTCTGAATCACTCTTCTCAGGGCCCCTATCACCTCCTTGTTTCTCAGGCTGTAGATGATGGGGTTGAGCATTGGGGTCAAGATGGTGTAGAAGACAGCCAGAACCTTGTCCTCTGTTGGAGAACGGAGGGATCTTGGGCGTAGATAAGTATAAGCAAAAGGTGCATAGTAGAAAGTCACCACAGTGAGATGTGTGCTGCAGGTTGAATAGGCCTTCTTCCTCCCCTCTGTTGACTGCATGTGGCAGATGGCAAAGAGAACCCGGCTGTAGGAACTTGCAATGCCAATGAAAGGAAAAACAATCAAGAGTGTGGTGCTTACAAATACTGTGTACTCATAGACCCAGGTGTCCATGCAGGCCAGAGTCAACATGGCAGGGACATCACAGAAGAAATGGTTGATGGTCCTGGATTGACAGTAAGGTATATGGAGGGCATATACAGTGTGGGCACAGGAGTTGATTGAGCCCATTAGCCAAGATCCTATTATCATCAAAGCACATATTCTCTTACTCATACGAATGGGATAGTGGAGAGGAGAGCAAATAGCCACATAACGATCATAGGCCATCGAGGCCAATAATAATCCCTCTCCACCCGCTAAAGTCAAGAAGAAGAAGCTCTGAACACCACACCCGATGAAAGAAATAGTCTTGTTCCCAAAGAGATAATCAAAAGCCATCTTGGGGACAATGGTGGAGATGTAGTTCAGGTCCATGAGGGACAGCTGACTAAGTAGAAAATACATGGGTGTGTGGAGATGGGTATCCAGGAGGATGAGGATGATCATGGACAAGTTGCCAAAAAGAGCCATTAGGAAAATGAGAACAATGAGAATGAAGAAGAACAGGCCAATTCTTGATGGTGGAAACAACCCCGATAAGAAGAAATCTGTAGAAGTTTGGTTATTATTTTCCATGGGGCATTAATTTAGTTTTCCTTAAAGACAGACACACATTAAGTATAAAAAATAAATTCTTATTAATTCATTACAATTACACTGTGACTTATTCAGGAGACACTGCAACTTTAAAATAATAATAATAATCAGGGTGCCTAGGTGGCTCAGTTGAGTCTGCCTTTGGGTCAGGTTGTGATCCCAGGGTCCTGAGATCAAGCTCCACATTGGGGTTCCTGCTCAGTGGGGAGTCTGCTTCTCCCTCTCCTTTTGACCCTCCCCCGGCTCTTGCACCCTCTCTCTCTCTCTCAAATGAATAAATTTTTAAAAATCTAAAAAAAATAATTATTTTGAAAAAAAACTCACATTTCTTCCTCACAGAAAAAATTTTACGAGGCAAGCATCTATGTGCAAAGTATTTTAAAAATACTTTACAGAAATCTGTAAATTTGTGAGAATTATTTATTTTTGTAATGATTTTATTAAGATATATATTTTTTATTTTCCTACATAAGTTTAACTATTAACAAAGTCAGAAGTTATATCTTATATGTAGGCATTATAAATCACTATAAACAAATTAAATTACAGAATCGTATTTGGATACGTTTTTATGACTCTTAGGGTATGCTTTTTTTATCATTAAGTCCAATATTTCTGAAATTACAGTAGCCTATCAGGTCATATTGCAGGTGTATATTCATATGTTTTGATTTATTCTCAAAAAGCCTGCCAAATCAATCTTTTTAGCAAGTATCATTTTCCTGCTTTTCCTCCAGAAATATACAATGAATTTTTGCCAAATACAATTTTCACAAAGCAATTTTATTCTCCCTTCTCACACAACTTCCAAAAGCACTAGTTTAAGTAAATACTTTTCTGAGAACTTAGTCCTCATTTTTGTTTGTTGTATCTTCCATGACTCTGTTCAAGTTCCTTGAAAAAAGATGTGCATTCTGTTCCTCTGCTTCCCAATAGTTACATGACATTATGCACTGTGTTACAGCATATTTTCTTAATCATTTTTTGTTTGTTTTTGTTTATTTAAAGCTCTTTTCATTCTAGATAAGTGTGAGTTCAGCAAATATATGTATCACCCCTTTGTCATAAAACTCAGTCAGCATAATAATAAACAAGTAGAAGGAGAAGTTAAGATGATGGAGAATTAAGGGGACCTTAAATTTGTCTCATTCCTTGAACACAGCTATATAGTTGTCAAATCATTCCGAACACCGAATAAATCAATTTGAGGTCTGAGAGAACAAAAACTGCAAGTCTACAAGCAGAAAAATGACCAGAGATACAGCTGTGGATAAGGCAGTGGGGAGGGAACCTGATTATGGAGGCTACAGAAAAATATTATAAGCAGTGGAGCAGAAAATCTGAACTTTTAGAAGTCTGCTACAGTGGGGGATGTGCCCTGCTTAAAGGTGCTCAGGTGTCAAAGTGGGGTGGAATCACAGGTGTGACACCATGGTCTGAGGATCCCCCGGGTTGCAAGAAGAACGGGTGGCTCCTAAGTGCTGAAATGTTGCCAGACATAGGAGAGTGGAAGCCAGCTGAGACCAGCGGGTGTTAGTGCTGGGTTTCTGCTTTGTTTTGTCATAAACTGCAAAGCAATACAGGACCCGTGACCACTTTCCTGAGATAGTCCAGCAAACGGCAAAAGCATGAACTGCAGGTAACTTCAGGACAACTCAGGGGGGTTTCTGCACAGGTCCTGAGCTCCAGTCAGGCTCAAACTGGCTCAGTAAGGAGATACCAGGCCAGACACACTTAGCTAGGGGCTATCAGGTGAAACACCTAGTTGGGCGTCTCCTTGGCTTCAACTGTAGGTTCTGCAAAACAAAATAGTTCATACCCGGCTTTTGTCCCTTCCCCTCCTCCCTTCTGCTGATAGCTTTCAGCCTTCTTATTTGAGTAACATCCATTGCATCCTGGTTAGCACAATTAGGCTACTGTTAAGACCTGGTTTGGTGACTTGACTAACATAATATAATAAAAAAATTATTAAAAAATGGAGTCACTTAAGCTAAGTCTTAAAACCAGGTCTTAACTGATCTAGAATTTAAAACGATTGCAGGGGGGGGGGTGGTAAACAGAAGGGGAATGAACTATGAGAGACTATGGACTCTGGGAAACAAACTGAGGGCTTCAGAGGGGAGGGGGGTGGGGGACTGGGATAGGCCAGTGATGGGTATTAAGGAGGGCACATATTGCATGGTGCACTGAGTGTTATACGCAAATAATGAATCCTGGAACATTGCATCAAAAACTGGGGATGTACTGTATGGTGACTAATATAACAAAATAAAAATTATAAATAAATTAAATAAATAAATACATAAATAAATAAATAAATTGCATGGATAAAAAATTTAAAGAAAAAAAAAATCGAAAGAAAAAATTAAAGCCACCTTTGCCAAAAAAAAAAGGAAAGCAATGAATACAATAAATAAATGAGAAGTAATCTACTAAATAATATTTTATGGAAAATACAATTATCTTCTTGAAAAAATGTCTTCATAATTCTCAGTATCTCCTAAAAAGAGATCTTAAAGTCTTCTTGAGGGAAATTATAGTAATATGAGAAGAAATATATACAATAATGTAAATAAGCTAGCATCATAATTACTGTAGTTATATATTACATATGCAACCAATAAGTTCTAAAGATGAGACAATGCTGTCAATGCATGTCCCTGAATATAAAATGGGATTGTAACTATGTTGAATGAGGGGAAGGGAAGGAGAGGGAAAGAGTGGTAACATAGGGAGGTGGCAACACACAATCCACAGCGGCCTGAGGTACAAATCATGGTTTTGTATTTGGAGTTAAGAATCAACCATTAGGAGGTAAGCATTATTGCTTAAAATATCCAAAACATTGGAAAAATTATAAAATAATTTAAAGTACTTGTCTTGAGGATCTGGAGAAGTTGGCTATGGGACCATCATTTTACCTGTAGTTGTTAATGCCCTGTCCATGCATTATTTGAATAAAATATTAAAGTGATATTAAAGTTATTTCAGTTAATAACTTGCATGCATTCAGATTACTGCATATGTGAATCTCCAAATCTATTATGAAAAACCTACAGCATTTTCCTGGTTGTATATGGAGGAATTAATTTTCAATTACTATGCAGTCACAGCCAACTTTCAGAGGAAAACTGGGAGAGCCATTTCTGTTTATAAGTTGGCATTTGGATAAGAATGAGACCAGCATATTGGACTGATATCATAAGACATAATTTCTATTATTAGTTTCAACTATTGACAGGACTAAAAATGTATTATTTGTAGTTACCAATGAAATTAACATTGGTAGTATTTCTACCAATTGTATTTTCTACAGGACCAGCTATGGCAAAGATTTTATGAGGTACAACTAATGAATCATTCATTGATCATTATATCAAAAACTAATGATGTACTATACTTTGGCTAATTGAATTTAATTAAAAAAAAAGATTACAAGGGGTAGCTGGTGTTATCTCTGTTTAATCATGGAAAAAAACAGAACAGAAACCATGGATGTCAAAAAAATTCCTTCTTTGATGTCACATGACTGCTAATGCAGCATCATTTTGTTGATCCATGTTCCTTTGTTCTCACATGCTAATAACTTGCCATGTGATATAATTAAAGAAGTACTGCACCTGACATGGAAACCACTATGGTATTGAATACCTGTTTCAAGGTCTAAAGTAAACAGAACATTTTTTGTATGTAAAAATAAATTAGATTATTTCCCTTTTATTTTGATTTTAACCAATGAAATAGTAATCTATTTACAAACCATTTACAAAAGATTTTTACCTGTCTTGATCTTTTAAATTTCACTAAAACTTTTTGGTTTTGGAATCAGCATTATTGACAATATACAGTGGAAAAAAAAAGGAAAGAGATGGTTTCTTTACTGAGTTGGACAATAAGTCTTGAGCCTGAACAAAATCCATTCATGGCAGAGAAGATAGAACTATATGCTTTTACTGACCATCTCCACTGGGTGGAACCTGACATGTGTCAAGATTTTTGCCAGGAATAAGTTTTATTTAATTCTTATCAATGGCTTTTGAGGTTCGTATAACCTCCCATATGGTTTACAGATGTGTGCGAATGATAGATCAAGATTCAGAGATGTAAGTTACTTTCCCTGTTTTTCTGCTAGTAAATTGGATGGATGCTAGATGACAGAGATACAGATACTCTCATTTTATTTTATTCCCCAAAAAATTAGGTAACAATTCTAAAATAAAAGTAATTATTTTTAACTGCTCAAAAATTTAAAAGAAATTAAAGAAAACAAAAAAATATAGAAGCTATTAAAATAAAAATTCAATATAGATGAGAGTCAAGAATGTTTATATGTTGCTCACTCCAGGATTCTTTTCTGTTTTCTCTTATTTGATGTCTTAATCGTATTGTCACTTCTTCACTGCAACTTTAATAAATGGTTTAGAGAATACACGAACAACTCCCAGATCCTCTAAATGAACTCTAATTCATGTTTTGCCCCAATACCAATGTGTCCCTAAGTGATTTTGTTTAGAAAGAAACACTCTTCTCTGTATTATCCTCTCTGTAAAGTAGGTTGTAAATATATATATTCAGAACATATTCAGTTCATTCCTACATCATAATGAGGAAAAGCCATTAACTGATGACCAGTTTAAGAATAAATTGCATGTTACAATCACATGCATTTAATTAGCATTATTTTTCTTAATATGTTATTTTCCTATGTATCCATGTTACTATTCAATTGCGAACAAAAATTGAAAAAAAATCTCACATTAGGGATTCATTTGCATACAGAAGAAATGGATTTTTCATATATAGGCTCATTATTATAAGGATGAAAAACTGATTCCCAGTGATTTGAAGTAAATTATTTAAAACTATATAGTGATCTAGTAGCAGATCTAGAGAGGTATCCACTAGATACTAGACAATATAGAAATTCCTTCTGAGGCAAACCAATCTCAAATATATATCTTTCTGATCACTGAATAAGTCTGGTCACATTAGATTTGGTCTGAGATTTGCATAGTTGCAGCAAGAATGTGCATTTGCAAACCATGAGAAACTTTGTACTCTGGGAAACAAACTGAGAGTTACAGAAGGGAGGGGGGTGGGGGAAGGGGTAGGTCGTGGTTACTAAGGAAGGCACATGTTGTGATGAGAATTGGGTTATATGCAACTAATGAGTTATTCAACACTACATCAGAAACTAATAATGTTGGCTAATATGTTGGCTAATTGAACATCATAATAATTTAAAAAATTTAAAAAATAATGATTCATGATACATGAAAATAAAAAAAAGTTCAAATTGAAATTTCCATAAATAAAAGTTACAGAAACACAGACAAATCCATCAAAATGTACATTTACCAAAGAAACCTTACATTGCTTCTTGGAAGTTTTATAAGCAATATCATCAAACTTTTTAACAGAATCTGAATGTGAAATAAGTCAAGCAGAGAAAGACAATTATCAAATGGTTTTACTCATTTATGGAACATAAGAAATAGGAAGATCAGTAGAAGAAAGGGAAGAAGAAAGGGGGGTAAACAGAAAGGGGGATAAACCATGAGAGACTATGGACTCTAGGAAACAAACTGAGGGCTTCAGAGGGGAGGGGGTGGGGGAATGGGATAGGCTGGTGATGGGTATTAAGGACGGCAGGTATCGCATGGTGCACTGGGTATTATATGCAAGTAATGAATCATGGAACTTTACATCAAAAACTGGGGATGTAATGTATGGAGACTAACATCATAAAAAATATTATTATAAAAAAAAGAATCTGAATGTAAAAAAAAAAAAAACCAAAAAACAAAACCATACACTTTCAATGCCATCCCAATCAAAATACCAATGCCATTTTTCAAAGTGCTGGAACAAACAGCCCTTAAATTAGTGTGGAACCAGAAAAGGCCCGAATCTCCAAGGAATTGTCAAAAATGAAAAACAAAGCTGGAGGCATCACGTTGCTGGATTTCAAGCTATACTACAAAGCTGTGATCGCAAAGCATGGTACTGGCATAAAAACAGACAATGGAACAGAATACAGACTCCAGAAATGGACTCTCGACTCTATGGTCAACTAATCTTCAACAAAGCAGGAGGAAAAAGGACAGTCTCTTCAATAAATGGTTCTGGGAAAATTGGACAGCTATATATGGAAGAATGAGACTTGACCACTCTCCCACACCATACAGAAAGATAAACTCCAAATGGATGAAAGACCTCGGTGTGAGACAGGAATCCATCAAAATCATAGAGGAAAACATAGGCAGTAACCTCGTCAACATCGGCCACAACAACTTCCTTCATGACACATCTCCAAAGCCAATGGAAACAAAAGCAAAAATGAACTTTTGGGACATCATCAAGATAGAAAGCTTCTGCACAGCAAAGGAAACAGTCAACAAAACAAAAAGACAATCCACAGAATGGGAGAAGATATTTGCAAATGACACTACAGATAAAAGGCTGGTATCCAGAATCTATAAAGAACTTTTCAAACTCAATACCCAAGAAAGAAATAACCAAATCAAAAAATAGACAGAAGATATGAACAGACACTTTTCCAATGAAGACATATGAATGTCTAACAGACACATGAAAAAATGTTCAACATCATTAGCCATCAGGGAAATTCAAATCAAAACCACATTGAGATACCACCTTACACCAGTTAGAATGGTAAGAATTGACAAGGCAAGAAACAAGTGTAGGAGATAATGTGGAGAAAGGGGAACCCTCTTTCACTGTTGGTGGGAATGCAAGTTGGTACAGCCACTTTGGAAAACAGGTGGAAGTCCCTCAAAAAGTTAAAAATTGAGCTACCCTATGATCCAGCAATTGTACTACTGGGTATTTATCTCAAAGATACAGACGTATTGAAGAGAAGGGTCATATGCACCCCAATGTTCATAGCAGCATTGTCCACAATAGCTAAATCATGGAAGGAGCCAAGATGCCCTTCAACAGATGACTGGATAAGGAAGATGTGGTCCATATATACAATAGAATATTACTCAGCCATCAGAAAGAAGGATCACCCAACATTTGTATCAACATGGACAGTACTGGAGGAGATTATACTAATTGATACTAGTCAAGCAGAGAAAGACCATTATCATATAGTTTCACTCATTTGTGGAAATAAGAAATAGCAGGGAGATTGGTAGGAGAAAGAAAGGGAAAATGAAGGGGGGGGTAAACAGATGAGAAAATGAACCACAAGAGACTATGACTCTAGGAAACAAAATGAGTGTTTTAGAGGAGAGGAAAGTTGGGGGGGATGAGCTAGCCTGGTAACGGGTATTAAGGAGGGCATGTATTGCATGGAGCACTGAATGTTAGACAAAAACAATGAATCATGGAACACTACATCAAAAACTACCAATGTACTGTATGGCAAATAACATATAATAAAAAAAAAGATGAATGAATTCTATTTTGAGTGGAAGTTATGAAACAGTATATAAAATAAAGTCATGATTGATTCCTTAAAATACAAAACAAAACAAAAATCTCTACTAGTTTTCATATACATTTTTATTGCTTCCTCTCTTTTCAAGAATCCTGCCATAGTTTAGAGTGCTGAATTTTACCAAAAGTGAATTTTTTACTCATTTTGAAGAAGGAATCCTATAAAAGATCTATCAGATCAGATTTTCCAGGACAAATTTGACCCTATTGTCTCCACACAGTCTATCTTAGTTTTTGAAATATTTGGTCATACTTGTATCTCCATGTCCATAGATAATAATTGTTTCACATTGCTATTAGTTATCTAGAATCTACGTCATTGTGAAACGGCTTTCATAGTCTCTGAATCAGATGATTGTGAGGAGAATCCTCTAGCTAAGCATAGTTCTCTACAGTAATTGCATGGAGTCATATGAATTTTTTCTCCTTTCACATGTTTCCACAACAGATTCTTCTATAAAGGGACAAATAGTATAAAGTTCATAATACTAGTGACTTAAGAATGGGATAGGCTGGTGATGGGTATTAAGGAGGGGACATACTGCATGGTGCACTGGGTGTTATACACAAGTAATGAATCATGGAACTTTACATCAAAAACTTGGGATGTACTGTATGGCGACTAACATAATACAATAAAAATATTATTTAAAAAGAATTTAAAATATTATTAAATATTTGAGCAATGTATGTTTTTAGTTGTTTAGCAGGTTATAGAGCTTGTGAACCATGATTTTATTGTGAAAAGAGATAAAAATGCACAGTATTTTCATGTGCATATATCCATATGCTTCTTAATATGCCTTTATTAAATTCCACAGTGTGAATCAGCATTGATAGATAAATAGGACAATAGTAAGACAGATATTTTGAGATATATCTGGTTTATCAGTATATACTTTGAGTTTGGATTCAGACTGAAGATATTTCTATTTTGCTTTATTATACAAGCATGTTGTAGATAATTTGGAGTCAAACTAGATCTAATTCTAGTTATGTCTAGAATTGATAGATAGACTAGAAATGTAAACTTGGATTAGTGAATTCCACTCTCTGGGCCTGTGTGTAATAAGTAGAGCAAATCAAAGTTACAGTGAAATATGACCTTACAGCTGTTAGAATGGCTATTATCAAAACAAAACAAAACAAACAAAAACAAGTGTTGGAGAGTATGTGAAGAAAAAGAAACACTTGAGCATCATTGATAGGAATGTAAATTGTACAGCCATAATGAAAATAGTATAGTGGTTCCTCAAGAAGTGAAAAAATAAAACTACCATATGATCCAACAATTCCACTTCTGGAAATGCACCCAAATAAAATGAAATCAGTTACTTGAAGAGACACTTGCACTCCTATATTCATTATTGCATAATAGCTAAAATATGGAAATAACCTGACATGTCCATTGACAAATGAATGGATAAATGAAATGCATCACAACAACACGGATGAACCTAGAGAACGTTAAGCTATGTAAAGCTATATAAAATAAATCAGATACAGAAAGTCATGTGGTGCTTAATTACATTGGCATGTGGAATCTAAAATAGTCAAACTTTAGAGAGTAAAATGGTGGTTGTCAGTCGATAAAGGGAGGAAGGGATGGGAAGATGTAGCTCAAAGGCCACAGTTTACATTATACAAGATAAGTAAGTTCTGTAGACCTAATAATGTACAGCTATGTAAACATAGTTTACAGTGTGTATTTGAAATTTGCTAGGAGAGTAAGTCTCACCATTTGGTGGTATTCTCACAAGCAATTTTTTTTTTTAAAAAGAAACTATGTGAGCTGGTGAATATATTACCTAGCAGTGATTATTTTAATGTATAAGTATATTAAATCATCAAGTTGTGCAACTTAAATATATATAATTTTGTCAGATATTCCTCAATAAATCTGAAAAAAATAAACAAGAGTTATTACAAGATTGAATGTGATAATTTATACTGGATATTTCAGATGTGAGTTATATGAGTGACCAGTGAACAGTAGCTGGGATATTTTTTTACCATTTTCATCATCTTCATTGCCACTAAAATCAACATATTTAACATTGTATCATTTTTATCCACACACCTGTCATCCTTAGTTTTATCAGTGACATTGTTCTCAAATTGTTTCAATGCACTATTTGATTTTCATAAAGCATCCTAGATTGCTAGCACAAATGTAATTAATATTTCTGTAGAACGTTAATGATACAGAAAATGTTAAAAATACAATGCAAAAGTTAAACACAGAATGTGGTACAATTGGGTGAATTTTATGGTGAAAAAATAATCATAACATATTCACTATTTCTGAGAATGCCTGAATTATTTCCAGAAGGTGTCATTTACATCGAGAAAATATATTACTGTCTCCATAGTTAGAATAATTTAGTCATTTGTATTTGACATTTATTATAAATTCCCTTTTATACTTTTGAATAAAATCTAGGCAAGGAATCCTTTCATTAGAAAGAGCAGATTCATATGAAATGTGAAAGAGCAATAAGTTTACGCTGCTAGCTTTATTCATTGAATTTCATGTGAGACCATCTCGATGGTCATCATATTGGGATAGTCATAATATGACTCCACCCTGTCTCCCACAAAGACCCTCATTTCCTTCCCATCCAGAGAGCACAGTTATGAAATAGGTTCAAAATCACCTTTTTTGTTGTAAAAAATGTAGTTATTCCCACTCAAACTCCACTTAAAATCTTCTGATTCCTAACTCGACCAATTCTTATATAGATTATGTCACTCATTTCCTAAACTGCTCATCTTAAATCTGGAATGATTTTAATCCAGTCATTAGTCTACAGTACACAAATAATTAACTCCATAAGATCAACAGCTATGTGATCACATCACATGCTTGCATAAAAAAGAGCTGTACTCCTGTAGAGCAAAATATATGCTATGCATGCCATACTAAAGCATTCTTTATTTAGCTGCATCTCCTCCACCTGTAAAGGATCCATTACAAGCTCGGCACACTATACACTATTTTCCCTTTTCAATGGATAATATGTATCTCTCAAATTCAGTTAATTTTCTAAAAAAATGTCTTGACTCAGACAAATAAATTTTCACATTTGAAGTTCCATTTGCATTCATATAAATATTTAATATATATTTTGTCACAGATTTACTACTTTAAAATTGACTATATTGGCATGACTATAGCATCATTTAGTGTAGACCTTTTTTTTTAAGATTTTATTTATTTATTTGACAGAGATAGAGACAGCCAGCGAGAGAGGGAACACAAGCAGGGAGAGTGGGAGAGGAAGAAGCAGGATCCTAGCGGAGGAGCCTGATGTGGGGCTCGATCCCATAACGCTGGGATCATGCCCTGAGCCGAAGGCAGACGCTTAACTGCTGTGCCACCCAGGCGCCCCCTTATTTTTTATTCAACAGAAATCTGGGAAAGAATTTCATAGATGGTCATAAATAATATCACCATTGATTATATTCTCAAATTCACTTTGTTTCATTGCTATTTTCAAAATATATTATTTGGTGTACTGCGTGTTACACGCAAGTAATGAATCATGGAACTTTACACCAAAAACTAGGGATGTACTGTATGATGACTAACACAATATAATAAAAATATTATTAAAATATATATTATTAAGAATAACACCATTTCTTTCCAGAATTGTAAAATGATTAATATTCTAGGTTTCAAGAGAACTTTATTTTTTAAGTATACAAGAGTTTAAGCAACCCATTATTTTTTTAATTTTAATTATTTAATTATATATGTATAACATATCACATCTTTTATTTTTTATATATTTAATATCTTCTTTTTTTAAGATTTTATTTATTTATTCGACAGAGAGAGAGACAGCCAGCGAGAGAGGGAACACAAGCAGGGGGAGTGGGAGAGGAAGAAGCAGGCTCCTAGCGGAGGAGCCTGATGTGGGGCTCGATCCCATAACGCTGGGATCACGCCCTGAGCCGAAGGCAGACGCTTAACTGCCGTGCCACCCAGGCGCCCCTATATTTAATATCTTCTAAACCCACTTTTGTCACATACAGTTTTGTTTTAAAGTTCTGTCATTAATGAGATGCCTGGTTATAGCAATTTTTTTTTCTAATAGTTTATTAAAGGTATTTCTTAATTAATTCTAAACAAAATTATCTTAAAACACTTGCAGAAGTATCTCCACTCTTAAATGAGAACTAAAAATACAGTCAGGACACGTATCTTTTATTATCTCCCATTTTTACAAACTTACTGGTTTGGATAGCTGACATTGGTCCTCCACTTATCATATGAACAGAGTCATTTTTCTGGGCAGACTTCTTTCAGTATTTTTCACACCAATGTATATACTCATTTCTCATCCCTGCAGTTGACATTTTAGAGAACTCCATAAAGACTAAACAGCAATCATGATTTCAGGATATCTTTGGAGATTAAGGATAACACTTGATGTTTTTTGAGTGTGTTCACTTGGGAATGTCCTCTGAGACATGAATAATGCAGGTTAAATCACCAATAGCTGAGCATGGCCTTAGGCCAATGTTGGGAAATAAATTATGATGATTTGTTTAGACGTTTTCACAGATTTGTTAAAGGTCAATTCAGTGGGGAAACAAATATATTTATTCACACTTTTTGATTATTGTATCTCTAAAGTTTCATGGAGCCATATATTTTTATGTCTTGTTATACAGTAAGTACATAAAAGTAATGAGTCTACATGTTAATTTATTTTGAAGTTTGGGGTATATTGCTACAATATTTCATACACTAAAATGGGATGTGATATATGCAATATAAACACATAAAAAGAAATTTTTATAATATCAAACAATTAGCATGTGATCTTTAATTTGTTTTAATATATATATTTTTAATTATTGCCACTATGCTAGAAATTACTATCAAATTATAAAACATTTTTAAAATTTTACATAAGTATTCTTATTATATTGATGTTATTATTACATTATTACTCTCTTTGTTGTGTACTACTTAGATAATATTAAACAATGATATCTTTATACAGATAATGCATAAATATTTTTATTAATAATATTTTTATTATATTATGTTAGTCACCATACAGTAATCCTTAATTTTTGATGTAAAGTTCCATGATTCATTACTTGCGTATAACACCCAGTGCACCATGCAATACATGCCCTCCTTAATACCCATCACTGGCCTATCCCATTTCCCCCACCTCCCCTCTGAAGCCCTCAGGTTGTTTCCCAGAGTTCATAGTCTCTCATGGTTCATTCCGCCTTCTGTTTATCCCCCTTTCTTCTTCCCTTTCTTCTCCTACTGATCTTCCTACTTCTTATGTTCCATAAAGAGTGAAGCCATATGATAATTGTCTTTCTCTGCTTGACTTATTTCGCTTAGCATTATCTCCTCCAGTCCCGTCCATGTTGCAGCAAATGTTGAGAAATCACTCTTTTTGATGGCTGAGTAATATTCCATTGTCTATATGGACCACATCTTCTTGATCCAGTCGTCTGTTGAAGGGCATCTCGGCTCCTTCTGTGATTTAGCTATTGTGGACATTGCTGCTATGAACATTGGAGTGCATATGGCCCTTCTCTTCCCTACGTCTGTATCTTTGGGGTAAATAGCCAGTAGTGCAATGGCTGGGTCATAGAGTAGATCAATTTTTAACTTTTTAAGGGACCTCCAGACTGTTTTCCAGAGTGGCTGTACCAACTTGCATTCCCACCAACAATGTAGGAGGGATCCCCTTTCTCCATATTCTCTCCAACATGTGTTGTTTCTTGCTTTGTCAAGTTTTGCCATTCTAACTGGCATAAGGTGTCATCTTAGTGTGGTCTTGATTTGAATTTTCCTGATGGTTAATGATTTTGAACATTTTTTCATGTGTCTGTTAGCCATTTGTATGTCTTCATTGGAAAGTGTCTGTTCATATCTTCTGCCCATTTTTTGATTTATTTGTGTCTTGTGTATTGAGTTTGAGAAGTTCTTTGTACATCTTGGATACCAGTCTTTTATCTGTAGTGTCATTTGCAAATGTCTTCTCCCATTCTGTGGGCTGCCTCTTAGTTTTTTTGACTGTTTCCTTGGCTGTGCAGAAGCTTTTTATCTTGATGAAGTCCCACAAGTTCATTTTGTTTGTTTGTTTGTTTGTTTCTCTTGCCTTTGGTGATGTGTCATGAAAAAGGTTGCTTTGGCTGATGTCATAGAGGTTGCTACCTATGTTCTTCTCTAGGATTTTGATGCATAAATATTTTTATTTTTATTTTTATTTTTTTTTAAGATTTTATTTATTTATTATACAGAGATAGAGACAGCCAGCGAGAGAGGGAACACAAGCAGGGGGAGTGGGAGAGGAAGAAGCAGGCTCCTAGCGGAGGAGCCTGATGTGGGGCTCGATCCCAGAACGCTGGGATCACGCCCTGAGCCGAGGGCAGACGCTTAACCGCTGTGCCACCCAGGCGCCCCATTATTTTTAGATATCCTATACTCTCCAGTATTTGCTTTGACTACATGGGGTTTTTTGTTTGTTTTCTTTTTAAGGACAGGGTACTCTTCAGTCTAGTTTAAATGCTTTTAAAAAAAAAAAAAACTTCTTCCTGTGATAAAAATATATGTAACATCAAACGTACTCTTTTCAACTGTACAATTCTGCACATTAAGTACATTCACATTTTTGTGGAACCATCAACAACAACCATCTCTAGGAGATTTTCATCATTCTAGACTGTACCTTTTCATCCTATAAACAACAAATTTTTGTTCTACCTTATTCACAGTCCTGCTAACCATGATTCTACTTTCTGTCTCAATGAACTTGCCTATTTTAAGTACCTCATAAAAATAAAATCACAACATCTGTCATTTTCTGTCCGTATTATTTAAGTTAGAATAATTGGGGTGCCTGGATGGCTTAGTCATTAAGTGTTTGCCTACAGCTCAGGTCGTGATCCCATGGTCATGGGATCAAACCCCCCATCAAGCCCACCATCCTGCTCCCTGCTCAGCAGGGAACCTGCTTCTCCCTCTCCCACTTCCCCTGCTTGTGTTCTCTCTCTCATTGTCTTTCTCTCTGTCAAATAAAATAAATACAATCTTAAAACAAAAGAAAAATATTGTCAAGGTTCATCAATGTGTAGGTTGTATTAGAATGCCATTCATTTTTTTTATTTTTCAGTTTTTTAAATTCCAGTTAATTTACATATAGTGCATTATTGATTTCAGGTGTAGAGTTTAGTGATTCATCACTTACCTGTAACACCCAGTGCTCATCACAAGTGTCCTCCTTAATGCCCATCACCAATCCAACCCATCCCCCACCCAGTGTGTTCTTTATAGTTGAGTCTCTTATGATTTGCTTCTCTCTCTCTCTTTCTCTCTTTTCCCTTTCTCCTATGTTTATTTGTTTTGTTTCTCAAATTCTGCATATGAGTGGAATCTTATGACATCTGCCTTTCTCTAACTGACTTATTTCATATAGGATAATGCATTCTATCTCCATCCATGTCTTCGCAAATGGAAAGATTTCATTTTATAAGACCAAATAATATTCCATTGTACCTGTATATCACATTGCGCTTATCCATTCATACTTCTATAAGAATTTGGATAGATTTCATTTTTTTGTTATTGTGAATAACACTGCTATGAACATTGGTGTATAGATATCTGTTCAAGTTCCTGATTTCAATTCTTGTATGTATACACCTAGAAGTGAAATTGCTGGATCACATGGTAAAATTATGTTAAACATTTAGAGGAATTTCCATACTATTTTTCACAGAGTCTCACCATTTTACCTTCCTAGCAGGAATGCACAGTAATTCCAACTTCCCCACATCCTTTCTAATGCTTGATAGTTTTCTTTCTTTCCTTTCTTGATTTTATGAATTTTAATAACAGTTTTCCTAATGGATTTTAAAGTTTATTTCTTTGTGGTTTTGACTTTCATTTCTGTCATGACTAGTGATGTTAACCATCTTATCATTTGCTTGTTGGCCATTAGTGTATCTTTCTTGGAGAAATGTGTATTTAAATTCTTTACCTATGTTTTAATTTTGTTGCTTGCTACTGTACCTGTTGAGCTTTAGGTGTTATTTATGTATTCTATATATTTAGCCCTTATATATTTTCTACAATTGTGTGTGTTGTCTTTTCACTCTATTTAGTGTGTCCTTTTAATTCACAAAAGTTGCTTTTGTTTTAATGAAATCCATTTTTTCCTACTTTTTCTTTTGTTACATATGCTTTTGGTGTTCTATCCCAGAAATTATTGCTGAACTCAATGTAATGAAGATTTTCCACCATGTTTCCTCAAACAGTTTTCAAGTTTTAGCTCTTATTTTACTTGTTTCATCAATTTTGACTTATTTGTATATTATATAGGTAATGGTTCACCTTTATACTTTTGGTGTGGATAATCGCTGTTCTCAGTACAATTTGTTTTCCTTTCCTCACTGAATGGCATGGGGATCCTTGTTGAAAATCATTTAATTATCCATGTGAGAGTTTGAATCTCACTTTTCCATCCCATTTATTTAGTCTCTTTTTCTTTTTGTAATTACCACATTTTAAAATTCTTATTTCATTTTTATTTATTTATTTATTTATTTATTTATTTATCAATTGGAATGTAATTTTCTATGGTGTTATATCATTTTCAGGTGCACAATGCAATAATTCAACAAATCTACACATAACTCAGTGCTCATCAAGATAAGTTTGCTATCAATCCCTTTTATCTGTTTCAGTTATCATCTTACCTGCCTCCCCTCTGGCATCTATCAGTGCATTCTCTGTATTTAAAATTCTATTTTTTTCTTGTCTTTTTTTTTCCTTTTGTTTGCTTATTTTTTTATTTCTTAAATTCCACATATGAGTGAAATCATATGGCATTTTTCTTTCTCTGACTGACTTATTTCACTTAGCATTATATCCTCTAGATTCACCCATATTGTTGTCAATAGCAAGATCTCATTATTTTTGTTATTGATGAAGAATATACCATTGTGTGTGTGTGTGTGTGTGTGTGTGTGTGTATACACATATAAACATACCTATATCCATCCATACATATATACACACACACCATATCTTCATTCATTCATCTATGGATGGACACCTGGGTAGTTTCCTTATCTTGGCTATTGTAAATAATGCTGTAATAAACATATGGCTTAATGTATCTTCTTGAGTTAGTGTTTTGTTTTCTTGGATTAATCCTAGAATTATTGGATCATATAGTAATTCTATATTTAATGTTTTGAGGAAACTCCATAATATTTTTCACAGTGGCTGTACTAATTTGCATTCCCACCAGCAGTGAACAAAAGTATATTTTTCTCTACATTCTTGCCAACACTTGTTATTTATTCTTTTTCAGTTTTGCCACTTTGACAAGTGTAAGGTAATATCTCATTGTAGCTTTGATTTGCATTTCTCTGATGATTAATAATGTTGATCAATTTTTTTTTAATCTGTCTGTTTGCCATTTGTACATCCTCTGGAAAACTGCCATTCAGGTACTCTGCTGATTTTTTAATTAGATTATTAGCTTTTTTGTTGCTGAGCTGTATAATGTTTTGTTGTTGTTGTTTTCTAGATTTATTTATTTTAAGAGAGAGGGAGCAAACTCACTCAAGCAAACTCCCCACTGAGCATGGTGCCCAGTGGGACGCTTAATCCCACAACCCTGAGATCATGACCTGAGCCAAAATCAAGAGTTGGATGCTTAACTGACTGAGCCACCCAGGAAGTTGTCTTTTTGTTTTGTTGATGGTTTCTTTCCCTGTATTTCTTTATAGTGCCAGTAGTTTAATTTTTATTGTTTTCCTTGCCAGAAGAGACATATCTAAAAAAATGTTTCTATGGCTGATGTCAGAGGAATTACTGCCTAAGTTTTCTTCAAGAGACTTATGATTTCAGAACACACATTTAGGCCTTTAAGCCATTTTGATTTTATATTTGTGTATTGTGTAAGAAAGTGGTCCAGGTTCATTCTTTCACCATGTAGCTATCCAGTTTTCCCAGCACCATTTATTGAAAAGAGGTTCTTGGGTTGGCTGAATGGCTCAGTTGGTTAAGAGCCTGCCTCCGGCTCAAGTCATGATCCCAAGGTCCTCAGATTGAGCCCCATTATATATATATACATATATAATATAATATATATTATATTTATAATATAATATAACATAATATTTAAAATATATTATATTTATAATATAACATAATATTTATAATATATTATATTTATAATATAATAAATATATAATAAAATTAAAAATATATAACAAATATATAATATATAATAATATAACATATAACTTATAATAAATATATAATAAATTATATGAATATATATAATAAATATATATGTGATTTATAAGGATAGTTATGAGGTATGTTATATCCAGATCAATACTTTATTTTTAGTTTTTTGTTTGTTTTTGTTTTGTTTGCTTTTTTCTACTCTCCTTTCCTGGCTTTGGTATTAGGGCAATGTGGGACTCAGAGTGAGTAAGTGTTCCCTTCTTTTCAGGTTTTTAGAAGAGTTTGAGAAGAATAGGAGTTAATTCATTTTTATGCTTTTGGAAAAATTAGCTATGAAGTCATTTGGTCCAAGAGTTTTCTTTGCCAAAAGGTTTTAAATACTTATTTAATGTCCTTACTAATTATAGGTCTATTCAAATTTTATACTTTTTCATGACTCAGTCTTGGTAGTTTGTATCTAGAAATATGTCCACTTAACAATGGTTATCCAAATTTTAAAATATGTTATTATTCATAACCCATTCATAATTTCTTAATTTCTATAAAATTTGTAGTAATGTGCCCATTCTCATGTCTGACATTGATATTTTGAGCTTTCTTTCTTCTTTGTTAATAAAATTTGTCAATTTTCAAAAAACTGTTTCAATTTTGATGTTTTTTTCTTTTTTCCCCCTTATACCCCATATGTTATTTATCTCTTCTCTAATCTTTATTATTTCTTCCCTTTCATTGGCTTTAGGTTTAATTTGCTTTTTTTTTCTTTTTCTAGTTTCTTAAGGTATAACATTCAGTTTTTGATTTGAGACCTTTCTTCCTTTTTTAATGTAAATGTTAAAGCCATAAATCCCCCACTTAGAACTGCTTTATCTGAACTCCATAAGTTTTTGTCTAGTAATTCCAATTTCTGTTTCCTCACAGATAGTTTCTGTCAATATTGGTTGCTTTTGTGTACAGACCATGTTTTCCTACTTTTTTCTAAGTCTTGTAATTTTTTGTTCTTATTTTTGAAAACCAGGCATTTGAAAAAAACAGATATCTCTCCTGGGTTATACAAACTAGCTTTTATATCAATCATTATAGTATCATGCAAATAGTTTTACTACCTTTACATTTTCTGTGCTCTTCCAATTCATTCCTCCCCCACTCATGACCATGACACATACTGAACTTCTAAATTAGCCATAGTTTTGCTGTTTCCAGGATATTATATAGTTGGAATTAAACAGTGTATGTTCTTCTCAGACTGGTTTCTTTCACTTAAAAAATTCATTTAAGGGTGTTCTGTGTCTTTTAAGGACTTGACTACATATATGTTTTTATAACTGACTAATATTCCATTGTTTAGAAGTTTATCAGTTCACCAAATGAAGAACATCTTGTTTGCTTCCAAATTTTGCAATTATAAATACAAGTGTGACAAACATCCATGTGTAGATTTTTGTTCTTTTGTGTAGATTTTAATTCTTTCAAATTAATGACTGCTGGATTGTGTGGTAAGATAAGCTTAGTTTTATAAGAATCTGTCAAACTATCTTCCTAAGAAGTTGTGCCATTTTACAATCCTGCCAACAGCAAAAAAATAATTTCTGTTGTGTCACATCCTCACCAATATTTGGTCTTTTCAGTGTTCTGGATTTTGATATTCAAGTAAGTATGTAGTGATACCTTATTACTATTTTAATTTGCATTTCCCTTACATATGATGTGAAGCTTCATTTTATGTTTGTTTGCCATCTGCTTATCTTCTTTGGTTCTTGGTCTATTTTCATAATTAGGTTATTATCTTCAGTGTTGATTTTTAGTTCATTTTATATTTATAAAGTAATTATTTATCTGATGTATCTTTAGTAAAGATTTTCTATGAAGTTTGTGCATAGATTTAATTAATTAATTAATTAATTAATTAATTTGAGGATGTCCTGTTTTTCCAGCATTACTTATTGAAAAGACTATATGTGTTCTAGTGTGTTGACTTTTTTCTTTGTCAAAGATCAGTTGACTTTCTTATGTGGGGTTATTTCTGGGTTATCTATTTGGTTAAGTTGATTTCTTCAACTGTTATTTCACCAAAACACTAGTCATGACTGCTGCAACTTTATAGTAATTCTTCAAATTAGATAGTATTAAACCTCCAACTTTGTTCTTTTTCAGTGTTGTGTTGGCTATGCCTGGTTTCCTATTTTCCACTTCCACATGAGCTTTATAATCACTATATCAATACCCACAAAATGGTTTTATAGGTTTTCTTTAGGATAACATTTAATCTGTAGATCAAAAGAGGAAAAAACGTGTCACCTATATTGTCTTCCAATCCATGAACATGGAATATCTCTCTATTTCTTTCTTTCTATCAATCATCTATCATATATATATATATATATATATATATATATATATA